>NW_022589748.1:13416670-13457695 GCF_004348235.1 Phoca vitulina | reverse complement strand
AGCCCTTTATCTGATATGTCATTTGCAAATATCTTCTCCCATTCTGTCAGTTGTCTTTTGGTTTTGTGGACTGTTTCCTTTGCTTTGCAAAAGCTTTTTATCTTGATGAAGTCCCAATAGTTCATTTTTGCCCTTGCTTCCCTTGCCTTTGGCGATGTTTCTAGGAAGAAGTTGCTGCGGCTGAGGTCGAAGAGGTTGCTGCTTGTGTTCTCCCTTAGGATTTTGATGGACTCCTGTCTCACATTGAGGTCTTTCAACCATTTGGAGTCTATTTTTGTGTGTGGTGTAAGGAAATGGTCCAGTTTCATTCTTCTGCATGTGGCTGTCCAATTTTCCCAACACCATTTGTTGAAGAGACTGTCTTTTTTCCATTGGACATTCTTTCCTGCTTTGTCAAAGATTAGTTGACCATAGAGTTGAGGGTCCATTTCTGGGCTCTCTATTCTGTTCCATTGATCTATGTGTCTGTTTTTGTGCCAGTACCATACTGTCTTGATGATGACAGCTTTGTAGTAGAGCTGGAAGTCCGGAATTGTGATGCCGCCAGCTTTGCTTTTCTTTTTCAACATTCCTCTGGCTATTCGGGGTCTTTTCTGGTTCCATACAAATTTTAGGATTATTTGTTCCATTTCTTTGAAAAAAGTGGATGGTATTTTGATGGGGATTGCATTGAATGTGTAGATTGCTCTAGGTAGCATTGACATCTTCACAATATTTGTTCTTCCAATCCATAAGCATGGAACGTTTTTCCATTTCTTTGTGTCTTCCTCAATTTGTTTCATGAGTATTTTATAGTTTTCTGAGTACAGATCCTTTGCCTCTTTGGTTAGATTTATTCCTAGGTATCTTATGGTTTTGGGTGCAATTGTAAATGGGATCGACTCCTTAATTTCTCTTTCTTCTGACTTGTTGTTGGTGTATAGGAATGCCACTGACTTCTTTGCATTGATTTTATATCCTGCCACTTGACTGAATTCCTGTATGAGTTCTAGCAGTTTTGGGGTGGAGTCTTTGGGATTTTCCACATAAAGTATCATATCATCTGCAAAGAGTGAGAGTTTGACTTCTTCTTTGCCAATTTGGATGCCTTTGATTTCTTTTTGTTGTCTGATTGCTGTGGCTAGGACTTCCAATACTATGTTGAATAGCAGTGGTGATAGTGGACATCCCTGCTGCGTTCCTAACCTTAGGGGGAAAGCTCTCAGTTTTTCCCCATTGAGAATGATATTCGCTGTAGGTTTTTCATAGATGGCTTTTATGATATTGAGGTATGTACCCTCTATCCCTATCCTCTGAAGAGTTTTGATCAAGAAAGGATGCTGTACTTTGTCAAATGCTTTTTCTGCATCTATTGAGAGGATCATGTGATTCTTGTTTTTTCTTTTGTTAATGTATTGTATCACGTTGATTGATTTGCGGATGTTGAACCAACCTTGCAGCCCAGGGATAAATCTGACTTGGTCGTGGTGAATAATCCTTTTAATGTACTGTTGGATCCTATTGGCTAGTATTTTGGTGAGAATTTTTGCATCCATGTTCATCAGGGATATTGGTCTGTAATTCTCCTTTTTGATGGGGTCTTTGTCTGGTTTTGGGATCAAGGTAATGCTGGCCTCATAAAATGAGTTTGGAAGTTTTCCTTCCATTTCTATTTTTTGGAACAGTTTCAGAAGGATAGGTATTAATTCTTCTTGAAATGTTTGGTAGAATTCCCCTGGGAAGCCATCTGGCCCTGGGCTTTTGTGTTTTGGGAGATTTTTGATAACTGCTTCTATTTCCTTAGTGGTTATAGGTCTGTTCAGGTTTTCTAGTTCTTCCTGGTTCAGTTTTGGTAGTTGATACATCTCTAGGAATGCATCCATTACTTCCAGGTTATCTAATTTGCTGGCATAGAGTTGCTCATAATATGTTCTTATAATTGTTTGTATTTCTTTGGTGTTGGTTGTGATTTCTCCTCTTTCATTCATGATTTTCTTGATTTGGGTCATTTCTCTTTGCTTTTTGATAAGTCTGGCCAGGGGCTTATCAATCTTGTTAATTCTTTCAAAGAACCAGCTCCTAGTTTCGTTGATCTGTTCTACTGTTCTTTTGGTTTCTATTTCATTGATTTCTGCTCTGATCTTTATTATTTCTCTTCTCCTGCTGGGTTTAGGCTTTATTTGCTGTTCTTTCTCCAGCTCCTTTAGGTGTAGGGTTAGGTTGTGTACTTGAGACCTTTCTTGTTTCTTGAGAAAGGCTTGTATTGCTATATACTTTCCTCTTAGGACTGCCTTTGCTGTATCCCAAAGATTTTGAATAGTTGTGTTTTCATTTTCATTGGTTTCCATGAATTTTTTTAATTCTTCTTTAATTTCCTGGTTGACCCATTCATTCTTCAGTAGGATGCTCTTTAGCCTCCATGTATTTGAGTTCTTTCCGACTTTCCTCTTGTGATTGAGTTCTAGTTTCAAAGCATTGTGGTCTGAAAATATGCAGGGAATGATCCCAATCTTCTGGTACCGGTTGAGACCTGATTTATGACCTAGGATGTGATCTATTCTGGAGAATGTTCCATGGGCACTAGAGAAGAATGTGTATTCCGTTGCTTTGGGATGGAATGTTCTGAATATGTCTGTGAAGTCCATTTGGTCCAGTGTGTCATTTAAAGTCTTTATTTCCTTGTTGATCTTCTGCTTAGACGATCTGTCCATTTCAGTGAGGGGGGTGTTAAAGTCCCCCACTATTATTGTATTGTTGTTGATGTGTTTCTTTGCTTTTGTTATTAATTGCCTTATATAATTGGCTGCTCCCATGTTAGGGGCATAGATATTTACAATTGTTAGATCTTCTTGTTGGATAGACCCTTTAAGTAGGATATAGTGTCCTTCCTCATCTCTTATTACAGTCTTTGGTTTAAAATCTAATTTGTCTGATATAAGGATTGCCACCCCAGCTTTCTTTTGGTGTCCATTCGCATGGTAAATGGTTTTCCACCCCCTCACTTTCAATCTGGGGGTGTCTTTGGGTCTAAAATGAGTCTCTTGCAGACAGCATATCGATGGGTCTTGTTTTTTAATCCAATCTGATAGCCTGTGTCTTTTGATTGGGGCATTTAGCCCATTTACATTCAGGGTAACTATTGAAAGATAGAAATTTAGTGCCATTGTATTGCCTGTAAAGTGACTGTTACTGTATATTGTTTGTGTTCCTTTCTGGTCTATGTTGCTTTTAGGCTCTCTCTTTGCTTAGAGGACCCCTTTCAAGATTTGTTGTAGGGCTGGTTTCGTGTTTGCAAATTCCTTTAGTTTTTGTTTGTCCTGGAAGCTTTTTATCTCTCCTTCAATTTTCAATGACAGCCTAGCTGGATATAGTATTCTTGGCTGCATATTTTTCTCATTTAGTGCTCTGAATATGTCCTGCCAGTCCTTTCTGGCCTGCCAGGTCTCTGTGGATAAGTCTGTTGCCAATCTAATGTTTCTACCATTGTAGGTTACATATCTCTTCTCCCGAGCTGCTTGAAGGATTTTCTCTTTGTGTGTGAGACTCGTAAGTTTTACTATTAGATGTCGGGGTGTTGACCTATTTTTATTGATTTTGAGAGGGGTTCTCTGTGCTTCCTGGATTTTGATGCCTGTTTCCTTCCCCAAATTAGGGAAGTTCTCTGCTATAATTTGCTCCATTATACCTTCTGCCCCCCTCTCTCTTTCTTCTTCTTCTGGGATCCCAATTATTCTAATATTGTTTCGTCTTATGGTATCGTTTATCTCTCGAATTCTGCCCTCGTGATCCAGTAGTTGTTTATCTCTCTTTTTCTCAGCTTCTTTATTTTCCATCATTTGGTCTTCTATCTCACTGATTCTTTCTTCTGCCTCATTTATCCTAGCAGTTAGTGCTCCCATATTTGATTGCACCTCATTAATAGCCTTTTTGATTTCTACTTGGTTCGATTTTAGTTCTTTTACTTCTCCAGAAAGGGTTTCTCTAATAACTTCCATGCTTTTTTCAAGCCCAGCTAGTATCTTTAAAGTGATGATTCTGAACTCTAGATCTGACATCGTACTAATGTCCATATTGAGTAGGTCCCTGGCAGTCGGTACTACCTCTTGTTCTTTTTGTTGAGGTGATTTTTTCCGTCTTGTCATTTTGTGCAGAGGAGAATAGATTAATGAGAGAACAAAATGCTAGCAGGGTAACAACGTCCCCAGAAAATATACTCTAAACAAATCAGAAAAGACCTGAAGCAGTGGGAAAAGAAAGGGAAAGAGAGAAAAAAGGAAAAGAAAGAAAAAGAGAAAAAAGAAAAAGATAAAGATAAAAACAAACAAGAACAGAATAAAACAAAACAAAAACAGAATGTGATCAAATATGATCAGGCTGGTTTATAGATCAGTGCCACACACTAGATTTTGGGTGTATTTTGGTCTGTTAAAAGAAAGTCCCTCCCAAAATTTTAAAGAAAGAAAAACTTATATATGTACAAAAATAAGGGTTGATATGATGAAGGGATGGAATATGACTGTAAAGATGGAAATTATAAAAAATTTTAAAAAAGGATTTGATAAGTTGTTTGAAAAAAGAAAGAAGAGGATTAAAAAAAAAAAAAGAAAGAAAAAAGGGAGAGAATGTGATCAGGCAGGGGAGTAGAAAAAAACCATACACTAGAGATTTAGAGTATATTTTGATCTGTTAGAAGAAACTATCTCAAGATTTTAAAGAGAGAACAACTTATATATATATGTCAAAAATACGGGTAACTACTATGAAGGGATAGGATATGACTTTAGAAATGAAAAATAAAAATGTTTTTTTTAAAAAAGGGATTGATAAGATGTTGGTTGAAAAAGGGAAAAAGAAAAATTCAAAAAAAAAAAAAGAAAAAAAGAAAAAAGAAAAAAAGACAGTTAAAAAAATAATTAACTTTGAAAGACTAAAGAATCATGGTAAAAAAGCCATGAATTCTATGTGCAGTATTCCCCTAGCGCTGGAGTTCTGCCGTTCTCATTTCGGTAAACTTGGTCTTGGCTGGCTGTTCTCGCTGATCTTCCGGGGGAGGGGCCTGTTGCCGTGGTTCCCAAATGTCTTTGCCGGAGGCAGAATTGCCCCGCCCTTGCTGGTCCGGGCTAAGTAATCTGCTCGGGTTTGCTCTCGGGAGCTTTTGTTCCCTGCAAGCTTTCCGTACAGCTTTGGAGGCGGAGAGTGAAAATGGCGGCCTCCCAGTCTCCGCCCCGGAGGAGCCGAGAACTCGGGGTCCCGCTCCTCAGCGAGCCCCCAGAGAAAAGCAGTCAGTCACTCCCGTCTCCCCGGTCTCCGGCCACACTCCGCGCTCACCCGGCCTGTGACCGCGCCTTTCTATCTGGCACCCGACCCCGGGTGGAGTCTCCAAACCCAGCAGATCCCCGCGGTGCGCTCCCGCACCTCCCCTCCCGGGGGAAGAAGGTGAGTCTCCCCGGATCTGCCGCTTGTTGGGTCCTTGCTGGAGGAGCAGTGGCCGACTGTGCTGCGGATCACGGTTTATGGCAACCCCGAGCTGAGAGCCCGCGCCTGGGCTCCGTCTCTGCAGCTGGCTTCCCTGCTCCGATACCTGGGAGCTCTGCTGCACTCAGGCCCCCCCCGGTCTTTCTGTGACCCCGAGGGTCCTGAGACCACACTGTCCCGCGAGGGTTCCACCCCCCACTTCGCCACCAGAGTGACGTCCCTCAGCGGAGCAGACTCTGAAAGTTCCGATTTTGTGCTCCGTGGCTCTATCACTTGCCAGAAGCGGCCGACGGAGGCCCCTCCCCCGCCGTCTATCCTCCCGAATATCGCCTCGGATTCACTTCTCTGCACTTCCTACCTTCCAGAAAGTGGTGGCTTTTCTGTTCAGAGAGTTGTTGCTATTCTTTTCTTCGATCTCCTGTTGAGTTTGTAGGTGTTCAGAATGGTTTGATCCCTATCCAGCTGAATTCCTGAGAGGAGACGAAATCCAGGTCTCCTACTCCTCCGCCATCTTGCTCCGCCCCGAGTAAAATATTTTAAGTGCAATCCATTAAGACTGATGTCTCTATTCACTCTGACTTTCCCTTCCCCTCCACAACATTTCCTTCATGTTGAGTAGCTTTGGAGGGACTGCAGGCAATTTTCTATAACTAAGTTGGGGATACATTTTAGTTTGAGGTTACTGAGATAACTTTATGTAGTCTGCAGTCACCTACACATATGGCTAAATTATTGTTCACAGTCCCATGATAGAAATGGCTTTCAAGTGTACTTCCGCTGTCTGCTGTAAAAGGTGATGGGGTGATATAATATGACAGTGCAGGGCCAGGGTTAAATCAATATTTGGAATGGGTCCTTTAGTACCCAGTACCAGAATTATATGGGCAGGGGATGAGAAGCAAAATTTGCAATGTGCACAGCTAAAAAGCTCTTCCAAATCTTATAGCTCACATGTGAAACCACATGTGAAAACAACTTAATAGAGGTTTTCCAAGATAGGACAAGTTGTTGTTTTTTGTTTTTTGTTTTTTGTTTTAATTTTCTCAACATACTGATAATAAACTGTGAAGCTTAAAGAAATAATTAATTAAAAATTTGGGGGGCACCTGGGTGGCTCGTCTGGTTAAGTTTCCGACTCGTGATTTCAGCTCAGGTCTGGATCTCAGGGTCATGAGTTCAATCCCCCCACACTGGGCTCCACACTAGGCATAGAGCCTACTTAAAAAAAATTTTTTTTAAATTAACCATACGAAGAAAAACTGAATTATCTTTCTCTTCTTTCCATTGAAAATCATGTTATAAAGTTGTCATCATATTGAAGAGGCAGTCAGAATATATACCAAAATACATGGGGAAAGAAATATAAATATTGTAATATTTTTTCTGGATTAAAAAAATTTATAACTGTGATATTTTTTTACTCATTTTTTTTTTTTTAAGATTTTATTTATTTATTCATGAAAGGCAGAGAGAGAGGCAGAGGGAAAAGCAGGCTCCCTGCTGAGCAGAGAGCCCGATGTGGGACTCTATTCCAGGACCCCGGGATTGTGACCTGAGCTAAATAAAGGCAGACACTTAACCATCTCAGCCACCCAGGCACCCTTTTTTCCCTCATTCTTAATACATATTTACATTTTGCTTTGGAGGCAGTAATGAAATACAGCATTTATTGAGTACTTCTGTGCCAGACACTTTTTTTTAGAATTTATTTTTTAGTTTACCTATTTTGAAGGTGTACTATTCTCAGTTTGACAAGTGCTTTTGTATCTTAATTTTGTATTTACTTTCTTTTTAGAGAGACAGAAGGGGGGAGGGTAGGAGGGGCAGAGGAGAGGGAAAAAGAGAGAATGTCAAGCAGACTCCACGCCCAGCGTGGAGCCCGTCACGGGGCTCCATCCCACAACCCTGAGATCATGACCTAAGCTGAAATCAAGAGTCGGGCGTTTAACCTACTGAGCCACCCAGGTGCCTCATAATTTTTTATTTACTTTTGTATCTAATTTTATATTTATAATTTTGTGTTTTTTAAAAGAGGGGCCCGGGCATCAGTGTGCAGCCAGTGTTGAGAACCACTGCTTTGGGAGGTTGTCACAGAAGCCCAGGTAAGAGATGATGGCCATCTGGATGAGGAGAGTAGCAATGGAGATGAATTTGAGATCTATTTTGAGATAGAATAGACATGCTTGGCTGATGATGGGGAGGTAATGAATGGGAAGAATCAAGGATCACTCCCAGGTTTCTGGCTTGGACAACTATTAGCAATGGTTCTCCAACTCCAGCATGCTCCAGAATCACCCTGAAGGCTTGTTAGGACACAGAGTGCCTGACACCACCCCCAGAGTTTCTGATTCAGTGTGTCAGTGGGTGGGGCTTGAGAATTTGCATTTTTAATAGTTTCCCAGGAGATACTGTTGGTCTAGGGACCACATTTTAGTCTAACACGAGAGCTTTTAAAACTCCTGATCAAGCCAAATACCAGTGAATTAAATCAGAATCCCTGGGAGTGGGATCCAAGTATCAGTCTTTGGAATCACTTGGGAACTTGTTTAATGTATTCATAAATCTGGCAAATCCTCAGATTCTGATTAATTGGTCTGGGGTACGGCTTGGACACTGATACCTTTTCACAGCTCCCCAGGGGATTCTTCTAATCATGTGTCACCACCCTGGAGAGTCCCAGAACCAGGTGGATGGTGATGTTATGTGCTGAGATACATAGAGGTGTTCTCTCTCTCTACCATGGTTTCAGAGGTCATCTACCTCAGAGGAGCTTGCTGTCATTGTCCTGGGCATGTGAGACACTTAAAGCATCTGGACTAACAGGAGCTCCCTCCTTTTCCTTTCTTGCTATAAAGTCATAATGATATACAATTTCCAGGGAGCTAGCTGTTAATTCAGTCCCCATAAGAATACAGTAGAAAGTGTCATTACTTAGGAATAGCTACTCCCTCATGTATCCTCAGTGCCTAGCACAGTGTCTGACCCATAGAAAGCATGAAATACCTATGTATTGACTAAATGAAGTACTTTATGAAAATGAGAAATTTATGAAAAACGAAAAAAAAATCAGAAGCTTTGGAACTTTAAATATTAGTAGAAGCCAATGAGTTCAGTAGATCTCAATGTTGGTTGTGAAACGTGAGGATTTTGATATGGGTCCTGTTGCAACACGCGAAGGTAAACTCAACATTGACCCAGCGGCTTCCAGGGCATGAGGAAGCAAAGACGTGATTGCAAGCCCTTGAGGAGTTGCAGGGGCAGTCTTGTCAGGGAGAGCATGTCCTGTGTAAGCCGTCATGTTCCACATGCTCCCATGTTCTCCAGCAGGACATTCTTAGGATGCAGCCAGTGAATTCACAGCCACGATCCAGGTTATGCAAGAAATGTCACTTCTCTTTATCTCCTTAAATTCTACTCTGAACCAACAGTCTTCCTAGTCAATGGGAAACTCTAATATCTTTATTGGGAGTCACTCAACTCTTCTGACCCACCCTGGAGGTGTGTGTGGGGTTTTAGGTGGAGTTAAATATTTGGGGAGGTCCCTTCTGGTTTTAGCCTACCCTTTTTACCTGTAATAAGTCTGTAGGGTGCCTTGAAATTGGGAAGCTCAACTTCCATCCTGTGCCTGGGCATGAAAATTTTCACTGGTGCTGGAAGTCTGGGTGTAACCAGGGCCCAGCCTTCCTGGGTGCACCACATAGTCATTTCCCCAAAAGTCCTGCCAAGTCTTCTGGGCTCTGTTGGGACGTGGGTTAATAATCCTATGACTCAGGATCCCCTCTCTTTCTTTTTGTACTGAAATCATGTCCTCTCTGTGTTTCCTCCTTCTACTCACCTTCTTTGGGCACTCACCAATCTCCCTCCACCAGGATGCCTAGAATCATCATCTTGGTGATCTCAGCATTTCACAAAAGTTCGGGAAGGGTGCTGTCTTTCAGGAACTTTGACTCTGCTCTGAAAACCCTTTGAAGACAGAAAACAAAGGCCTGGCTACCTTCTCAGACAGGGGGATGTTCAGATTCCAAAGCACAAAATACACTATTGTCCTTATACTTCTTCAACTCGTTAATATCTCGGTAAATTATCTTGCCACAAGCTGAAATAGGATGCCTCTACCAGCATCAAACCATTCTGGATGTCAGTGCGGTATAAGTCCCCAGAGCTTCTGTGGCTGCAGTGGGGCTAGTCCTCTAATCCCCTTGGCTGTGTCAGTAAGGGAATCTCCACTGATTTGGAAAACTTGCAAACATAACAATCGCAAACTTTGCAAGTGAACATCTGCACAGCTCTGTGGAATGTTCCAGAACCTTTCTCTTAACATTAAAATGGCATTTCATCTGAACATCTCTTAGTAACCAGAATTGTTCTATTCAAAGGCAGTACAATCTAATTCTCTCTGCAAAACAGGCCAGATTACACTAATGAATCTCTTTAGATGGAAAATTTATCCTAATTTCGATGTCATTCATAACTCTGGCCTCAATAAACATTTACTGAGTGTCTACTGGGTGCCAGGTCCTGAGGACTCAAGGAGAAAGATCCTCAAGGAACTCAGTTAAGAGGGAAATAGCAACAAACTTTTATAATATGAGGTGATAAAATATGAATAAAAGGCTTTAAAAGCATGGTGGAAAAGCCAATAGAAAATTCATAGAAGAAATGACATTTGATCTGGGTCGTGAAGGACACATGAATATTTTTCAGGTGGGGATGAGAGAGAGGGCATTCCAGGAAGAGAAATGGCCAGGGCAAAGGGACAAGGGCAGAGCTTTGCAGATTCCCATGTAATGTGTGTGTGTGTGTGTGTGTGTTTGTGTACCAGTGCGTGCATAGGAAACAGGGAGTAGGAGCTGGTTGGAGTTGATTTTGAGGAGGAGAGCAGGAAATATAAGAAGTTTCTTTAAATCTAACCTAGTTTTATAACTAACACATAAATCTCTTGCATATCCTCTTGGATACCACTAGTACTGCTGGGACTACTACCACAGAGACAACATTTGTTGTGCTCTTATTACTGGGTGGGGAGTTAAATGTATTTGCGGGATTGTCTCATTTCATCCCCACATCTCTATGAGTCCTTTCTCTTGTTATCCTCATTGACAAATGTTCTCCTGTCTTTTCACATCTGACTCTTGTGTTCTTTTTTTTTTTTTTTAAGATTTTTTATTTATTCATTAGAGACACAGAGATAGAGAGAGAGAGCATGAGCAGGGGGAGAGGCAGAAGGAGAGGGAGAAGCAGGCTCCCTGCTGAGCCAGGAGCCCGAAGTGGGGCTCGATCCCAGGACCCTGGGATCATGACCTGAGCCAAAGGCAGACGCTTAACCTTCTGAGCCACCCAGGCGCCCCTCACTCTGTATTCTTACAAATATTTCAGATACCTAAGAGACTCATGTTTCTGTGTGACTGGCTTATTTCTTCAGAGTCATAGAATTTAAAAAAATTTTTTTAAAGAAGGTCAAAGACTCTGCTTTGAGGCCAGCTGACATCACCCAGCACTGTGTCCACTTAAATCTGTTGCTACACCACTGGATGTTTTGACCTCACCATGTTGACTCCTCTGTTTTGACTATAAGACTTAATGACTGAGCCACCCAAGTGCCCCTATCTAAATGTTTTTTTTTAAAGTTTGATTCTGGGGTGCCTGGGTGGCTCAGTTGGTTAAGCCTCTGCCTTTGGCTCAGGTCATGATCTCAGGGTCCTGGGATCGAGCCCTGCATCGGGCTCCCTGCTCAGCAGAAAGCCTGCTTCTCCCTCTCTCTCTGCCTGCCACTGCCCCTGCTTGTGCTCTCTCTCTGTCAAATAACTAAATAAAATCTCTTCAAAAAAAGTTTGATTCTCCTGTCAATTTGGAGTCAATAACAGGGTCTGTTCTGTGCAATTTTAGCTGTTACCAGTTTTATTTAGCATTTATTATTTATGCCAGTAATTTACAAATCAACCCATTGCAAATTGAATTGAAATAGTGATGTTTATATTTGTTTCTTATTCATGGGGAATTGTAAAAATTTTTGTATGCATGTGTGTGTGAAAAGAGAAAGATAAAAAAAAAAAGAGGGAGAGGGATTGACTGATTGAGAGAGGAGGGGCACCTGGGTGGCTCAGTTGGTTAAGCGTCTGCCTTTAGCTCAGTTCATGATCCCAGGATCCTGGGATCGAGCCCCGTGTCAGACTCCCTGCTCAGTGGGCAGTCTGCTTCCCACTCTTCCTCTCCCTCTGCCCCTCTCCCCCTGCTTGTGTTCTCTCTCTCTGTCTCGAATAAATAAATAAAATCTTAAAAAAAAAAAAAGCTGATTGGGAGAGAGGAATATTGTTTGCAAAGCTCTCAAATGTATGTCAGAGTTTAAGTGTCCACGGGGTCAAAGTGTCAGGATATGAGAGCAGTGTTTGTCATTGATCAGTGTTTGTCGTCCTGGGCAGAGGCAGAATCTGAGTCCCTCATTAGCCTTAGGAAGGAGCCTGGAGGAGGGATCTGAAGCCAGCAAGCGTATCTAGAAAGCATCATGCAAGGTACTGACTGACAGTTAATGGCTCTCCAGATTTACCACAAAAATAGAGATGACTAGGTGGCACCAGCCTTACACATTTCACATAACCAGTATCACTTGAAGTAACTTGAAGTTGAGGGTCTTAGACTCTTGACATCATAAGGGTTTTCAAGACAAGAGGCCATGTATGGATTTCCATTGTAACCTATAACTCTGGGAGAAAAGAGGGCTTGTGCCTTCCAGAACCTTCTTTTCAATGAATATCCATTTCCTATTGGATTAAGCCCAGCTTTTTTTTTAGCATAAATACTGGATCCTTCAGATTTGGTGGGCGTCCACCCTCAAGCCTCCATACCTATGCACACCTCACTCAGGCCACTCTGAAAGTTTGCTGCTCATGCCTCCCTGCTGTCCCCACATCAGTTTTGCCTGGAATTCTATTTCCTGCCCTTCTCCCTGGAAGACTCCTACATATCCTGCTAAGCTCTTCCTAAAGGGGCCCATCCTTCTTGAATTAGGAAGATGGAAGAGACATGGGGGGACTGTTTTGGATGTGGAACACATGGGAGTCACTTTGGACAAACTGTGTACAAAGCTGACAGGAAATCTGGGACTGGGAGTGTCTAAGAGAGACAGGCAATTGGAAGGACTGGGGAAATAGGAAGGTCTGGAAGGACTGGGGGAGGCATGGGCTTAGACTCATGCTATAGACCATGTGAGGGGATAGGGGATGTGGGGAGTTGGATGTGACTAGAGGTAAGTGGAAGGTGGTAGAGGTCAGGGTTGGGGAGAGTGGGTTGTGCACCCCTTTGCTCTCTGCAGCGCTCTGTGAAGACCCTGGTACAGCACTGAACACATCGGGTGCTGAATGCTGTCTCTTTTCCCCTGCCATCTGTGAGTTCCTCTCAGTCCTGGGACATGGTGGGGGAGGAGTGTGAAATGGCTGAGCCTCCATATCCTTGGGAGAAACTCTTGGCTAAAAAGTTAGCTGATAAGCAGGGCCTCTCCAGTCTCTTCAGGAGGTACCTGCTTATCTTTCCCCAGGGCAGTCTCTCCCAGTCACTAAACCATGCGGTTAAAGCACCAGAAGACCACTAATTCTGATTCACAGTTCCCCCAGCGGGCTCCCCCATGGCATCTGTTCAGGGAATGTGTGACCCTCGTGGGGAGGACCCAGGTTGTGAGACTGGAGGTCTTTTTAAGATTTATTTATTTTATTTTAGAGAGAGAGAGAGCATGGTGGGGAGGAGCAGAGGGAGGGAATCTCAAGCAGACCCCCTGCTAAGCAGGGAGCCCCATGCAGGGCTCGATCTCATGACCCTGAGATCATGACCTGAGCCAACATCAAGAGTTGGATGCTTAACTGACTGAGCCACCCAGGTACCCCAAGACTGGAGGTCTATTTAACTAAGGCTCGTCAGGTTCTTTGCCTGGGCTCTGTCTGGGGGGTGGAGATCATTTGCTAAGAGTTATGAGCTAGGTTGAAAGAAAACTATAAGGTAAATTCACCAATAGGGACATCTGGAGAACAAAGTGTCTGTGATCCTCTATGAACTGCTGGTGTGTGACCTTGTGTGACCTCAGGTAAGCCACTTTATCTCTCTGAGCCTGAGTTTCTACATCTTCAAAATAGGGATCAAATAGCTATCTTTTAGGGCTGTTGTAATAAGTAAATGTGTTATGGTACCTTTAGTGTTTATTGTTTCCATTTAGTTTTTAATTCCGTTTCAATTGATTTTTGTGTCTGGCATAAGGTTGGAATTTAACTTATTTTTTCCCTGAATGAATAGACAGTCGTACCACAACACCATTTATTGAATAACCCCCTCTTGCTCTCACCAGTGAGAAATTCCGTCTTTATCATATACTGAATTCTGATCTGTTCATTTCTGGACATTCAAATTGTGTTCTGTTAATCCATTGGCCTATTCCTGGACTAATATCACACTGTTTTATTATTGTAGCTTCATCATATGTTGTGATATGTGGTCTCTTGTCATTATTCTTCTATTTCAAGATTTTCTTAGCTATTCTTAGGCATATGTTTCTTTCCCCCAGAAGAAAGTTCTTTTCAAGTTACTAAGTTCCAAAAATATGAACTCAATTGTAACTGTGGACAATTTCATAGGGATTCAGGGAATGTCTTAGTCACCTTGAGCTGCTTTAACAAAATACCTTAGATTGGGGAGGCTTAAACAACAGAAATCTATTTTTCATAGTTCTGGAGGCTTGAAGTCCAACAAGGTCAGGTTCTGTTGAGGACCCCCTTTCTAGCTTGTAGATGTTCACTTTCTTGCTATATCCTCACATGGTGGAGAGACAGAGAGAGCTCTTATGTCTCTTCCTCTCTTCATAAGAGCATTAATTTCATCATGAGGATCCCATCCTTATGACATCACCTAATCCTAATTACCTCCCAAGGATCCCACCTCCAAATGCCTTCACATTGGAGATTAAGGCTTCAACATGCAAATTTGGGGTGGGGGGCACAAATGTTCACTCCATAGCAGGGGTGAATGGCATCTCTTTAAAATAATGACTTTTCCTAATTAGGAGAATGGCATGTATTTCAATTTACTTAGGTTTTCTTTTTTGTCTTTTGGTATTTTCATTATATAGTTCTTTCACATTTGTAATTAAAAGTTTTCCTGGGTAGTATATATTGGGAGTGGTATCTCTTTCATTTTTCTTTCCAATGAGATACTAAACACATTCATGCTAATCTAATACAATCTAATACACAGATTTAATCACACTGTCTCTTCATCTGTCACACTTAGGTCACATGGTTATTGCAGGGGCTGCCATATGAGGACAACATGACCCTGTTTCCTGGGAGCGTTTAATTAGGCCAGTGGAAGATGCCCTGGCATGGCCAGGCATGACCTCTCTGGGGTTGGCAGCATGATGTAGACATCTGGACTTTCCTAGCATATGGGTCTCAGAAGCAAGGATCAGCTATGGAAATGGAATTAGGGAAAAACTAGTCTTTTAATCTCAGGTAAATTAGGGTGACCTTTGGAATCAGGGATGAATCTTGTCGCATCTAAGAGGCCAGGTTAGCAGAAAACTTCAACTCAGCAACAGCATCAAGCACACAAAAGCAACCTGGTGTGGACCAGAACACAGGGAGATTTTCCATGGCAACACTACAGAGAGGTGGGATGGAGGAGGGGCTGTGTGTGTCATTAAGGTGACCAGTCAGTTTGGACAGCACGGGGTGGGGCTAGAGGGGTAAGTAAGTAACCCAGGCAAGATTAGAACTAACATTGGTTTACATTTCAGGACTGAGTTCTTTCTTCTACCTCTGGGGGCTCCCACTGCTGTCCGCTCTGTCCCTTAAACATTTTTACCTTCCATTTCCCCCATACCTTCCTCCACTTCTTGTCCTCCACACACCCCTACCTTCTGCTTTCATCCTCCATCCAGCCCCCGCTCTGTCACACTTTATTTTGGTGGCTTTGGTTGACTGTGAAGCTCCCCAGTTTGCTGGAGGGGGGGACAGTCCATAAGACTGAGGAGAAATGACTTCCTCCTCTTATCTCACACCCTCTTCTTGCAGCATAAAAGCTTCAAGCCGTCTGTAACATCAGATTGTTCCATAAATGACACATAACATGAAAATAGGCTTCATAACCCGGAATAGCAAATAAGCACATTCCCTCCCCTCTCATGCAATGTCCTGTATGACCTGAGTCCTTTTATCTAAATTCAAGCAGATGGTGCAATTTTCTTGTCCTTCCTTGTGTCCACAGCTCAGTCCTAGGGATGGGGGTCCTGTCATTTTGGCTGGGCTCTTTGCTTCAAGTTGTAATTGTTGAGGTTAGCTTGACATTTGATGGAACATCTGTAATTAATGCGTCACTCAGATGGCACAAAGGAAAGGGAACATGCAGGGACCTTTTTATTGAGATGGAAATTCCACAATCAATTTAAGCACCCTTTGAACACCTACTATGCACAAATTACTGCCTAGGACTGGGGCTACAGAGTTTAGCAAATGATCCTTAGCTTCAGGGACATAGCTTCTGCAGAGACAGCAATTGTCAGCAAAGGACATGGTAAGTGTGATAAGGAAAATGTTCACAAAATGCTCTGGCAATAGGTTGGAGTTAGACAGAGAAAACATATTTGTAATACATATGACAGATAAAACTGTACAATAAGCTGTCACAAACTGATGAGCAATATACTAACACCCAACAGAAAAATGGAAAAAGGCATGAATGGGATCATCCAAGTGGCCAGTAGTATATATTAATCAAAAGAAGATACTATTTTACCCCTGGCAGACTGGCAAAAATTAAAAATGAGGGGAAATGCCTAGAGCTGGAAAGGATGCTGGAAGAAACATGTATTCTCATATATCATTGGTAGAAATGTGAATCATCAGAGTTATTTTGGGACCATAGCAATGCCATATTTATTCAACTTAAAAATACACATATTGTTTGTTTTGATCTGCCCCACTTTTAGTAATCTAGCCTACATAAATAAAATTATTTGTTGAGGCAATAAAATTAAAAACGACTTAATTAAGTGTGGCCCTTCCATATTATGGAATATTAAGTAGCTAATAAAAAGTGTGAGTTAGATCTATGACTGTTGACCTGAAAGGATGCTCATTATGTATTATTAATGAAAAAGCAAGTTTCATAGGAACTTATATAACATGATTTTGTTCTGGCAAAACCATGAGAAAAACTCAGTGTGTGTGTGTGTTTGTAATTGTTTAAGTGAGTGTGGAGAAAAGTGGAAGGAGATACTCCAGGTTGTTAACACCTATAATTTTAGTGGGAAAGAAGGTAGGAAGGGAGAGAGGATAAGAATGACTATTTTTTCTTTACTAGCTTTCCCCCCTAAAAACTAGTTTTAGATTTTCTGTTGGAGAAGACAGACTAGATGTACATTTTCCTATTCTTCCTGCTAAGTAAAACTAAAACTCCTGGATGTTGCACATTAAACAAACATAAGACTCTGAAAGGCGGAGAGAAGAAGGCAGACTGGCTAGGGATCAGGGAACAACATGTTGGTGAACTCACTTGGTTTTATTTTCACTTCATATTCTGGACTTGGAGCTGAAGAAGCCAGTCACTCAGAATGCTAATGGAGCAGACCAAAGAAAAAAAAAAGCAGCCCAGTAAAAGCCTGATCTCATTAGTCAAAGCACCAGAAAAAGAACAACCTAACAAGAGATAAAACTTTAGATAATAACTGCTCTACTGGAGCTAAACGTCACAGAAACTGTGGCCTCACTTCTAACCACACCAGCAAAGGCTGAGTGGGAAGTCTAGACTTCCACTCTTTTGAGAATCTAGCAAGATACCCCAGCTTTCACAGTGGATGGTAGCAGAGAATGCTGATTAGGAATTTGGGACTTCATCTATGCCAACAAGGTCTCCCATCCTCATCCTGTGTATCAACAGAGACCATGTGGAGAGTCTGGACTTTCACCCTTACCTGGTATAATGGAGTGCCTCTCCCTCTCCCCTGTGGCGCAGCCACAGGAGGCCTAGGTAGAGCCACAACATCACCATTGCTTGGGGGTTACAAGGCAGCTCCCACCAAAGTGTCCATGTAGACCACATGAAGCAGGAACTCCCATCCCCTGCAGTAATGAGGAGAACTCCACTTGGATGTCAGCAAAGACCAAGTGGGGAACCTGCTTTACACCTCTGTCTGGCAGGAATGAGGCAGCATGCCCTCTTTTGCTTTCAGAGTGGTATCAGAAAAATCCATAAAATGTAAGGTTTAAATAAGATCTGAAGTCTCATAACATAATATGAAAATGTTCAGCTTTCAGTTGAAAATCACTCATCAAACCAAGAACCAGGAAAGTCTCAAACTGAATGAAAAAGACAATTGATAGATGCCAACACTGAAATGCCAGAGATGTTGGAATTATCTGACAAAGACTTTGAAGTAGCCATGATAAAATGCTTTAACAAGCAATTGTAAACAATGCTTGAAACAAGTGAAAACAATGGAAAGTCAGCAAAGAAACAGAAGACCTAAAGAAGAACCAAATGGAAGTAATGGAACTTAAAAAAAACAATAACTGAAATGAAAAGCTCAGTGAATGGGCTAGCAGCAGAATAAGAGGGGACAGAAAAAAAGAATAACTGAACTGGAAGATAAAATAGAAATTACAGAGATAAAATAGACTGACAGATATTAATGGAGCCTCAAGGACCTGTAGGACTATAACACAAGATCTAGTACTCATGTCATCAAAGGCCCAGAAAGAGAGGAAAAAGAGAATTGAGTTTTAAAAAGTGCTTGAAGAAATAATGGCTAAATGCTTCTCAATTTGGCAAAAGGCATAAACCTACAGATTCAGGAAGCTGAATCAACTCCCCGAAGGGTAAACTGAAAGAAATCTGTGCCAAAATGTATCATAGTTAAGCTTCTGACAACTGAAGACATAGGAAAAAATCTTGAAAACAGCCAGAGAAAAATGACAACTATCTATAGGGGGAAAAGGATTTACTTATTTATTTTTTTAAAGATTTTATTTATTTATTTGACAGAGGGAGAGAGAGAGAGTGTGTGTGTGTACAAGCAGGGGGAATGGGAGGGAGAGGGAGAAGCAGGCTCCCCACTGAGCAGAGAGCCCGACGCGGGGTTCGATCCCAGGACTCTGGGATCATGACCTGAGCCATAGACAAATGCTTAACCGACTGAGCCACCCAGGTGCCCCAAGGGGAAAAAGGATTTAAATGACAGTAGATTTCTGATCCAGAGGTCAGAAAGATGTGACACAATATTTTTCAAGTACTGAAATAAAATAGCTGGTGATTCAGACTCCTATACCAGTGAAAATATCCTTGATGAGTGAAGGAAAAATCAGACATTTTCAGATGAAGAAAAATGAAAAGAATTTATAGCCAACAGACCTGCCCTAAAATAATGACTAAAGGGAGTTCTCTAAACAGAAAAGGCATGATAAAAGAATCTTGGAACACCAGGAAGGAAGAAAGAACCCAGTAAGCAAAGATATGAGAAATATATATTTTCCTTCTCCTCTTGAGTTTTCTAAATCATGTTGGACAGTTGAAGCAAAAATTATAACACTGTTGGATGTGGCTCTAAAACATTTGTATAGGAATTACTTAAAACAGTTATAAATTGTTTGTTAGTAAGTAAACATAACATGTAGGGGTGCCTAGTTGGCTTAGTTGTTAAGCGTCTGCCTTCAGCTCACAGTCCTGGGATTGAGCCCCACATATGGCTCCCTGCTCTGTGGGAAGCCTGCTTCTCCCTCTCCCACTCCCCCTGCTTGTGTTCCCTCTCTCACTGTGTCTCTCTGTCAAAGAAATAAATAAAATCTTAAAAAGATAACATGTAGGTAAGGCTTCTACATTTCACTTAAACTGGTAAAATGTGACACCGGTAGACTGTGGTAATGTATATGTATCATAACAACAAGAACAACCTCTAAAAAGCTATACAAAGAGATATACACTAAAAAAATACTACATAAATGGCATTCTAAAATTCTCAACTAACACACAGGAAGGCAAGAAAAAGAAAACAGAGAAACAAAAATTGAAAGAACAAACAAGAAGAAACAAATAAAGGAGACTTAAGCCCTAAGATATCAATAATTACACTAAATGTAAGTGATCTAAATACAGTAGCTAAAAGAAAGATGTTGGTAGAGTAGATTTAAAAACATGACTCGATTATATGCTACCTGTAAGAACCTCACTTCAAAATAACGATATAGGCAGGTTGAAGTAAAAGAATGGAAAAATACAAATATTAATCAATAGAAGGCAGACGTGGCTATATCAATACCAGATAAACTTGAGAGCAAAGAAAATTACCACAGACAGAAAAGGCCATTATATAATGACAAAAGAATTAATCCACAAAAAAGACATAGCAGTCTTAAATGTGTAAACACCAAGCAACAGAGCTACAAAATATGTGAAGTAAAAACTGAAAAGAAAGGGGCAATAGACAAATTCACATTTATAGTTAGCATCTTTAATATTTCTCTCTTAACAATTGATAGAACAACTAGAAAGAAAATCAACAAGGATGCAGAAAAACTCAGTAACATCAGTCAGTGGGATCTAATCAACATTTACAGAACACTCCTTTTAATAGCAGACTCCACATTCTTTTCAACTGCCCATAGTACATATTCCGAGATAGAACATGTCCTTGGCTATAAAACAAACCTCAACAAATTTAAAAGAGCTGAAATAATACAAGGCATGTTCTCCAGTCACAATGGAATCAAACTAGAAACTGACATAATGCTGAAAAATTCTAGCCAGTGCAATGGCAAGGAAAGGAAATAAAAGGCATACAGGTCAGAAAAGAAGAAATCAAATATGTCCCTATTTGAAGATGACAGTGGTTGTCTATGTAGAAATTTCCAAGGAATCCTACAAAAAAAAAATTCCTGGAACTAATAAAGTGAATCAGCAGGGTTGCAAGATAAAAAATAAACATAAAAAATAAATTGTGTTTTTGTATACTAGTAGTGAACATGTGGGCACTGAAATTAAAACCATAATACCATTTATAACCTCTCCAAAATAAAATACTTAGGTATAAATGTAATAAAACATGTTCAGGGCTTGTATGCTGAAAACCACACAATGTTGATGAAAGAAAAGAAGATTTATAAATTTTTATTTTTATTTTTTTTTTATTTTTATTTTTTTTAAAGATTTTATTTATTCATTTGAGAGAGAATGAGATAGAGAGAGCATGAGAGGGGGGAGGGTCAGAGGGAGAAGCAGACTCCCTGCCGAGCAGGGAGCCCGATGCGGGACTCGATCCCGGGACTCCAGGATCATGACCTGAGCCGAAGGCAGTTGCTTAACCAACTGAGCCACCCAGGCGCCCTATAAATTTTTATTTTATTTTAATTTTTTTAGAGAGAGTGAGTGCATGTGGGGGGTGGGGGGCAGGGGGAGAGGGAGAAAGAGAATCTTAAGCAGGCTCCACGTTCAGCATGGAGCCCGACATGGGACTTGATATCATGACCCTGAGATCATGACCTGAGCTGAAATGAAGAGTCAGCCACTTAACCCTCTGAGCCACCCAGGCACCCCAAGAAAAGAAGATTTAAAAAAACAGAGACAAACCATGTTCAATTGATTGGAAGCCTGAACATACTAAAGATTTACAACATAGTAAAGATGTCAATTCTCCACAAATTGACAGGTTTATCTCAATTTATATAAAAATTCCAGCAAGATATTTTGTAGATAATAGACAAGATTATTATAAAATTTATATAAAAGGGTAAAGGAATTAGAATAACTAAAACAGTTTTGAAGAAGAAGATTGAAGTAGGAGGAATCACTTTATCCAATTTGAAAACCTAGTACATAGCCACAGTAATCAAGACTATATGGTATTGGCTAAGTTAGGAAAGAAACTTTTAAAAATAATTCTAATTTGGAAATTAGGAACTTCTAAAAAAATTCATTTGTCACAGATGAATATTTTATAAGATACAATAAAAGTAAATGTTTACAAAGTGAAGTAAAAAGCAAAGACATATAGAAATCCTTATTTTTTATCATCAGTTTCCACAGGCATAAAATTTCTACAAACATTTTTTTTAAAGATTTTATTTATTAGAGACAGAGAAAGAGCACAAGCAGGGAGGAGGGTCAGAGGGAGAGGGAGAAGCAGACTCCCTGCTGAGCAAGGAGCCTGACATGGGGCTCGATCCTAGGACCTGAGCTGAAGGCAGACACTGAACTGCCTGAGCCAACCAGGTGCCCCTCTATAAACATTTCTAAATGCTCATTCTCAATTTCTACATATTGTTGTGGGTTGTGGCCTGGCACCTGGCACAACTCTGAGTAGCATTGCCCTGGGTGATGGGAAGCTTATTAACCAGGGATATAAAATACTGTATTAATCAGAGTAGGTGGGCCAGTAGGTACTCAAAGTGTGGAAAACCAATCCCGGGGAATCCCTGGGACCCTTGAAAGAGATCTGTGAGTTCAAAACTAATTTCATAATCAAACTAAAGTCAGAACTGTTTCATTAATAAAGCTAAAACAACTTCATGATAAAACTGGTACTTAACATGAATCAAGACAGTGGCACCAAAACTGCACCAGTGGTCACTCTATTCTTCATTGCTACACACTTGCATTAAAAAGAAGAATGCCAGGGGCACCTGGGTGGCTCAGTCCGTTAAGCATCTGACTCTTGATTTCAGCTCAAGTCATGATCTCAGGGTTGTGGAATCAGGCCCCATGTCAGGCTTCGTGCTGAGCATAGAATCTGCTTGAGATTTTCTCTCTCTCTGCCCCTCCCCCCGCTCATGCTCTCTCAATAGATAAATAAATAAAATCTTAAAAAAAAGAAGAATGCCAGCTTCACTTATAAATGTCCTTGATGTAGTAGTAAAAATTATTCTATTAGATCCTGAGCCTTGAGTGCAAGTCTTTTTATTATTAATTTGTGTGATGAATTGGGACGTATGCATTAAGCACTTCTGCAAACCAAGGTATGATGGCTATCTTGAGAAAATGCAACTGAGTTGCAAGCCCAACATTAAGTAGATTTTTCAAAATGTAAAATAATGCCATTCCTCTTACTAAATTTTTGTTTTGGAAAACACAGTTATTTTTAATGATCTATATTACTTGAAAGAATGACTGACTGGTTATTCACATTTGGGTATTTGGCAGAAACTTTCTTGAGAATTAATGGAGTGAACCTATTACTATAAGAAAAGCAACTGACAGTATTTACAGTATTTGTTGCAGTGGATAAAGTGCATCTCCCAGGAGAAAATGAGAGTCTTTAAAAACTTGTATCTGCTACCATGAACTTGACAGCTTTCCAATTCTTAGAGACATTTTGATGAAACTGGTGATATTAATTGATGTGATTTTTTAAAAAATATTGTATTATGAAATGTGCCAACATTTGGAAGATCTGCATAAGTCAGTGAACCATCATTTTCCAAATGATCATGCATGATGTTGCAAAGTCATACAGGTAAAACATCCGTCAAACTGTATAATGGCCCAGTGTATTTTAAGGTAGCAGAGTATGAAAAATTCATTGATAGGATTTCATATTCTAGATTGCAAATAACCTTTAAGAAAATAAGCACTTGTCAAATTTTGGGGTAATTTCAAAGAAGAATATCCACAATTATCTGAAAACATTATTACAATGTTTTTCCTTTTCAATTCTTCTCTTTTCAATTACACATCTGTGGAGGCTAGATTTTCTTCATCTACTTCAACCAAAACAATGTATCACAATAGATTGGAAACAGAAGCAGATAAGAGAATCCAGCCCCTTTTTCTTAAGTCATATGTTAAAAAGATTTGCAAAAATGACACAATACCTCTCTTCTCACTAAATTTTTTGTTTTGGAGCAAAGCATTCTATTTACTTATTTGTTTCATTATTTTACTCTATAAAGATATTTATGTTACCATGTAATGAGTTATTATTTTTAAATGAACAAAATAGGAAAAAAAAGACACCTTTTTAAATTTCCTATTTTAATTTCTAATGTGGCAAAATTTGTTAGTCATAACCCACACAAGCAGATTTCTTTAGGACTGCAAAGTGATCCTCAGATGAGAGTTGAGAACACCAGGCTATGGGCTATGGATGGCATAGCTACAAATATGGACGCAGCTCAGAGAAGAGCCAGGCAACTCACATTGGATTGTTACTTAAAGAAAAATAAACCTTCATTGTGTTAAGCCCCTGAGATTTGGAGTTTGTTATGTAGCATAGCCCAGTGTAGCCTGCCTAACACACACACTTGGATCTGTGTTTTAGGGAGATCATTTTGGCAGCAGAGTGAAGGGTTGAATGGGGATAGGGATGAAGATTCAGGATGAGGCTGAAAACAGGGTCATAAATCCTGAAGTTGTTTTGGAGGATCTGGTTCAGGGTCTGAATGAGGCAATGGCAGGGGGGTACAGAGAGGAAGGGACACGTATAAGATGTTTCAAAGACAGAAGTAGCTGTATTTGGTTACCAGTTGTTGGGTGTAGAAGGAGGAGGGGAGAAGTCTTAAGAGGTTGGGTTTTGGTCCCTGGAGAGATGGTGAAGTTATTTGCAAGATCAGTAACTCCGTGTGCCTACAGAAATTTTGTGTTTCAGAGGGAAAGGAAATGATGAGCTCCATTGTGAACATTTGAGTGTGAGCTGCCTATGGGCCATTCAGAGAGAAGAATAAAGAGTACTTACATGGCTCTTCCTATGTGCTTATTTTAGGCACCAAACATACAGTCATTTACTATACACAACAGTCTTGTGAAGAAGGTACTCATATTATCCATACTTCATAGGGAAACCGAGGCATGGGAGTGAAGCGATTTGTCCAAAGTGAAGTGGTCACCCAGCTAGAGTGATATGTGCATGGTTGCGACCTAAGCATTTGGGCTCTTGGACACCATGTTTTTCTATCTCTTGATGCTCAAAAGCTAGTTATTAGTCTGAGTCCTGGACCCAAAAAGGCATTAGGTTGTATATTTGTAAATCTCAGCAAGGATAATAACTTTCACTCTTTCCCTCTCTCTGGTCATGTTGGGAGACTCAGGATTAAGCAAACCCCATGAAGTGTCCTGACCTGAGGATGCATCAGAAATTGTATCAGCTCCTTTTAGAATTTCCAACCTTGCAGCAGAATCCAGCCTATGCCAAGCCTGGCTCACAGCGCCATGCCTTAAAAGCAAACCGGGGAACATCTGTGAAAGGCCAGGGGTCCGCCACCACGGCTGTCTGAACAACTGCAAGGATTCGTCTTTGCTGAGCTGGCTTTTGGACTCTGGATGAACAAGGGCACCTCACTGCCCAGCTCAAGGCCCGGGGGTGGGGGTGCATCACTCACATTGTATTGGAACTGCATCCCCTCGAGTTGCTTTGTGTACGGACACCTCTCATTCTCACCCATTAGCATCAGTTGCCCATTTGGCATCACTTCCTGGGTTAGCTTGATGTTGATTAGGTCCCCACTTCCCCTCCTACCTCATCAAACAGGATTTGAAATCTAACTTACGCTTCTACCAAATCACAGTGATTTGGCTTTGCCTACTGGATGCTGCCAGCTCCTAGTGTGGATGCCTGACTCCATGTCTGAAAGGGGTTGAGGTAAGGGAAGAAGAGCTCTGAGATTCTCAGATTCTGTGTGGGGCACTGAGGCTCCTGCTGGTGGCAGAGAGAGAAGGGCCTGAGGGGCACCTGCTCTACCCGTTCAGGGGAGAACTTCTAGGGAAAGTAGAAAGAATGTCCCCAGGAGTTTAGTGTCGCCTCACATTCCCTCCAACCCATCCTGAAAAGCCTCTGTTAGAGCCAGGATAAAATCCACAAGAGATTTGTTTCTAAATGTATCTTAGTAGCTTTGATTTATGGCCCAATTCAACCGAGGACAGTCTGCTCCTTTAAAGTAAAGTAAGTGTAAAATGGACAGATGTGAGGGCCAGGACGTCTCATTGAAACAAAAGCTTGCTTTCTTCCCTATTCAGATCCATATGTGTCACATGCTTCCTATGTCCCAGGCCCCTTCAGAACAATTTTTTTGAAATAATTATTTGTACTCCAGATGTCAACTGCCTGGGTGTTCCTAAGACCTGTGGCATACTGGGTTTATCTCACCCTTTGGAATTTAAATAAAATTGATGGTAGCCTTGTAAACAAACAGGAGTTCCAGGAGGAAAGGAATGGCATCTTGTCTTTAGAGACCTGTGGGCAGGATGGAGGAGCCGTAAGGGTTGGTGAATAGGAATAGAAGCAATGGGGGGCCATTACCACCCTCAGGTCCAAGAGGTAAGGGCAGGAAGGGAGGAGCAGTGGTAGCAGAGCCTGAAGGAGCCCTAGAAGTAGGAGAGGGCCAGCCAGGCAGCCAGGAGTGGCCGTGGTGGGTGGGCCAGAGCAGAGCCCAGCTGGGGGCCAGGAACAAAGTATCCCACCTCCTCTTCCCTCCTCCTCTTGCTGTCCCATCTTATTGGCTGCCTCCATCCAAGACGCAGAAGGTGAGGGATACCCGGTGATTCAGTCTGGGAGGTTTTCCCTCCCTGGGCATAGAGCAGAGAGCAGTGAAGGGTGTGGCATGGAACCAGCGCCAATCTCAATCCCATATACAATGGAAAACCCAGTTTTTCTAGGAAATTCTTGGGGGATTTATGTTGGGATAGGCAATCTAGAAGAAACTAGGATATTGCCATAACAACCAACCTCCATTGCTGCCATGCATATCGGCGATGCTCAGCTCCATACAGTTGCTCAGGGGCCCCAGCTAATGGTACTCTGCCTTCTGGTAGGTTTTAAAGGGAACATGGAGCCTTCTCTGTTCTGAGGGTGAAAGATAATTCTGCATGTGCTTTTCACTGCTTCATCCTAGAAGTGACAAACATCACCTTCACTCATTTTTTATAGTCATCTCTTATTTTCTGACTCAGTTCCCTGTCCTACCTGAGATTCCTTCCTCTCTCTTTTGAATTTCTTCCCTCTTCCATTGGCTGACTTAACACTAAATTCCTGAATTTGACTCTGATTTCCTGACTCCATGTCCAGAGCTCTTTCCTTCACCCCAGCATCACCACCCTTTCTGCATTCTCTTCTTGGAAAAACCACTCTTGCCTTAATACCCTCTGCCTGGCTTTTCTTTAATCTTGTGCAGTTCAGCTCTGCATATAAAGAAGCCAACACCTTGATGAGAATCATTAATTTTCAGAAGCTTTTATTTCAGTGACTCCAAAGATAATTGCTAAAAATAGGTGCATTCCCTGCAAGACACAGTTAAAATCAACTCATTTTGTGGTCAGACTTCCCAAAGGCATGAGGGTGTGCTGAGAATACAAGTGTCTTAGCAGCCGTGACAAATTTCCCCCATGAACGGGCTTGCAGTAAATAATGATTTCTCAGAGGCAGTCTTTGGTGCTCAGAGTTGGAGTCGGTGGGTCCAGATGCCTGGATATGTCCAGGTAGGCCTGGGTTTTTCCAAGAGGGGAAGCTGCATCATTTTCCATGAATGCAGGAGTGGCATGAGGAAACAGGTTACCAGGAACATCACACTTGGGATTTTGGCCTTTTGGAACTCTACAAATAGGTTCTTTATGTACAAAACCTTCCATTGGGGCACCTGGGTGGCTCAGTCGTTAAGTGTCTGCCTTCAGCTCAGGTCATGATCCCAGCCAGGTTCGAGCCTGGCATCGGGCTCCCTGCTCAGCAGGAGGCCTGCTTCTCCCTCTCCCACTCCCCCTGCTTGTGTTCCCTCTCTCACTGTGTCTCTCTTTGTCAAATAAATAAAATCTTTAAAACAAACAAACAACAACAACAAAAACACCTTCCATTAATGTTGGCAGTACCCTTTAGTATAGGTTCAGGGTCTAAAAGAAATTAGCAGCAAGTTGTTCGTGGGTACCATTCTTATTTTCCTTACTTCCCACTTTGGCCCTCAGAGAAGGTAGTTCTGTTAATACTTCTGCTTTCTAATAAGTGAGGGGAGGGAACTTTTGTGCTTGGGCAGGTCTTGACTTACCTCCTCGATGGGCATACCAGCGGCCACTAGTACATCCTTCCCGCTCTCTCTGCCTGGGGTCTTCCTCTGAGCATCTCTCCCTCACTTTCTCCTTCCCTGCCTCCCTTTCTGCTCCCTGCCCCCTCTCTCCCTTCCTCTCTTGGACCTATCTCCTCCTAGGTACAAGAAGGGTTGGCATTCCTTTCTCCTTGTAAAGACCAGGCAGGCTCTTCTGTGTTTGCTTCAGCTTCTCAACCTATAACTGGGTGGGTAAATCTGGATCATGCTGGTCACAAAGTGTGGATTTGTAAGGGCAGCCGTGTAATGTTCTCCAATCCAGCTGTTTAAATAAAACTAATTCTGCTCTTGATCCTCCTCTGGCACCTTGCATCTTTTCCTCAAATTGGTTAAGAATCCATATGGAGAGGAAAGGCATGACTGATGTCCCCAGATTTTTAACACATGGAAGGTTGGCTGGGAAGTCTTAAAAATCCCACACAAGGACTAGCACTTGAGGAAAAGGAACAAGGAAACAGATATTATTGATGGGGCCCCTAAGCCCCATCAGTCAGCTCTTAGAGGCAGAAGGTTCTAGAAAATGGAAGAAGACTTTATTACAATGGACATCAAGGGCCTTTAACCTGAGTTCCAGATCCTTATTTTGTAGTTACAGATGGTTTTATCAGGTGTGGGCCATATATTTATAGTTTCAGCAGAACCTCAACTGGTGCCCTTAGACTCAGGGCCTGGGTTAGGGAGAGAAGAAATCCATCTGAGGGGCTCAAGAAGACTTTCCCAGGACCTAAAAAAAGTGAAGATTCTTCCCTTTCTCACTCCCACTTCACGTGGTCGGAGATATTTATATTTTTCTTGGAGTCAGCTAGGAGTTTCTCTGCGACCTTAGGAGATACTATGTTTGAGGGTGCCTGGGTGACTCATTCAGTTAAGTGTGTGACTTCTGCTCAGGTCATGATCTTGGGGTCCTGGGATGGAGTCTCGCATTGGGCTCCCTGCTCAGCGGAGAGTCTGCTTCTCCCTCTGCCCCTCCCCCGACTCCTGCTGTCTCTCTCAAATAAATACTGTATGGTGACTAACATAATAAAAAAAATGTTTCAGAAATTAAAAAAAAAAAAAGGAAATACTATGTTGGAAAAGGGAAGGCCTCATTAGAGCTAGGGGAACTTGCCTCAACACAGGCTTTTCCTTAATCGCAGCAACAAGACAAGAGGGCCAATATAAGGACTGGGTGCCTGCCTTGTGTGCACCCCACTCCACTCCATGCCCTCGACCTACCTCTATAACAGCTTCAGTACTGGAGGATAGTCCTCGTGGATGCCAGCAGCATTCTGCCTGAAGTACCTGCTACATACCTCCACCTTCACACCTCAGGACTTTTCTGAAGAGCAGCCTGAAGAGCAGGGAGGTTAACAAACCCCAAGTAACCCTCCATGGAGGGGGGATGGGAAGCAGTGAACGAAGACTCCTGCCTCCTGCCCTTCAGAGGGGCGGTTCTAAGATACAATACTGTTTCTCGAAGGATCACCCATGGGGTTGAGTTCCAGTTGCCCACAGCATTAACTAGCTCAGAACTGCTTTCCAGTGATGGTGACCCCTTCCCTGCCTCACTCCCACTGCCCCCTACTGTTGCTTCCTGGTATTACATCCCAAATAAACTCCCTACACCCAAGTCCTCAGAAACTGCTTTTGGGGAAACCCAAATTAAGACACTAGGGGATCCCTTGTGTGTCATATGTTAGGAGGCCAAACATTGGCAAGTGGAAATCTAGCTGATTTCTCTCTCCCCTTCTGTTCTCATCCAAAGTTAAGGGACAGTAAGTGTCTAGTTCAAGGGAAGTAAGAAAATAGGTGGTAGCAAGAGATTTTAATGCTACCTTTAGAGTAGCTTGAGAAATTAGAAAGTAGGAAAGGCAGAATTTGGAGCAAGAGAATGTGACATAGGTCATCACTTTTATTTGAATTAGTGCTAGCCACAGCAGTACTGGGACTTTGCCAACTGTGGGAATTATAAAATTTTTAGATCTTTGCCAGTCGTACAAAATTAAAAAATAATGGTATCATATATATTGTTTTACCTCACATTTCTTTAATTATAGTTAAAGCATTTTTCCTTGTGTTTATTAATCATTGTTGTTTTTTTCCCATAAGCTGGATATTCCAGAAATTATTTCACAAATCATTTCAATGATAGATATGATAGATATTCAGATCAAGCCCTCTTTAACTATTTTAGGAAATGGTACAGTGCACAAACAAAAAAATAATCTTCCTCATAGCGAAAGTATAGCAAATTGAAAGAACAATGCCATTTTTCCTGTACATTTTTGCTGTAAACATTGAATTGTTTGGTAATACCCCATGTATATAGTTTTTCAAGGGAAATTGGCACTGAGATTGACAGTGCAAATTGGTATGCTGTTTTGAAGGGCACTTGAACAATTTCTATCAAAATTTAAGATAGGCTTATCCATTGTTGCAGCATTTCAAGAAAAATTTGTCCTGCAAATATGTTTACATGAGGTCCCCAGTATTATGCTTTATTGTGTGTCTATGTGTGCGTGCATGCATGCCAGTCTATGCATGAAGAATAGACTAGCAGAGGTGGAGAATTAATAAAGACTTCTGGCTCCTTCCTGAATCTAATCCTGGAGCTGCTACAGAAGGGAGAGAGAGATTCATGGGTCCTAGAGCCTAACTAAAACTACAGACATCATTTAAAGAGAGAGAAAGTGATTGAGTGTCAATATGATGGGGTGAAGGGAGGTCCGGGTGCCAAGGTGGCAGATACGCAGGGTGAGAACTTGAGAGCTGCCTCCCCCCACCTTTGCTATTGCAGAGCAGGGAAACAGCACTTCAGCCCAGTGCTTCTGTGGGCTGGTGAGAGGTGGTGACAAGCACTGCAGGCAAGCTGGCTGGCCCTCGGACAATCCCAGCAGAGGGTGACAGCCCATGGAGAGCAGCATTGTCTGCAGCCTAGAATCTGGCCCATTCCCAGAAGAGGAGAGGGAGAGGGGCAAGGAAGGGAAGGGACTATGAGCACACCTGGAGTTTGTCTTCACAACGCAACTTACCAATAGAAGCATGAACTTGGATCAAGGATCTTACCTCCAACCCCATCTGCTCCCTCACTCACCCTTTATCATCACAGCCAAGGTATCAAGCAGTCCCAAAGGAATATGAGTTCACAGGAAAATATAACAAGACACTGACTTAAATAATCTATGCCATAAGAAGCAGAAATAATGGATTAGAATTTTTAAAAGTTAAGGAAAATGAATATCCTGAGAGAAATAAGCAAAGATTTTTGGAACATAAAATAGGAATCCATTTGAAGAGCCATTTGGTGACTGTGGGGCATGAAAAATATATTGTAAAAAAAAAAACAACAAAAGCCACATTCTTTGGGCATGAAAAGTATATTGTAAAAAATGAAAGCCACATATATTATTCACGGAGAAGTTGGCCAACATAATGAATACAGCTAAAGAACAAATTAGTGAACTGAAGGATTCAGTCAATGAACGCTCCCAGAAAACAATTGGGAGGGATAAATCCGTGGAAGAAAGAGAGTTAAGTGAAGTATTAGAATTCCAGTAGGAGTCTCAGAAGGAAGAAAAAAAAAGAATAAATGGGGAGAGGAGTAATTTGCCAGAATTAAAATGGGAGATGGTGTTTAGGCGAACAGCAGGGAACCTCAGAGCCCCAGGTCCTGGGATGTCAGCAAGGGACTCTAATCCAAAGTGGCACTCCAAGCACAGTGGGATTCCTGAGTATATTCAAACATGGTAATTTATTATTATTTATTTACAAGAAACAGATTGTCTTTTGACCTTCCTATTCCTGCAGGGCTAGTTCTGAGCTATTGTAATAGTTTTCAGCACAAAGGGAGAATGCAAAACGTGTAGCAATTTCCAACTGGATGCCTCCTGGTCAGATTTTGATGGATAAAGGGATGCAAATAAGACAGGAGACGCTTGTTAAGCACTATTCTCCTTGATCACCCCATTCAGACACCCAGTGTCAGGGCAGCAGCTGTAGATTTTAACTCTTTTGTTTCTGGTGCCATATCCTTCTGAAGTTCTCTTTCTCTTTCCTTAACTGCTTTCTATGCTTGTCTCAGTTTTTCCACATTCTTTTTTTTTGTGTTACCACTCCTGCTTCTTCTCTCTGTATTCTCCTTCATCATTGCTACTTTCTCCTCTTCTTCACTATTTTCAAAGTTACTCATTGATTCATCCATCGATTCGTCTATTCAACAATTCCTTTGAGCACCGACCTGTTCCAGACTGGGGACACAGTGACCAAGACAGAACAAAGGAACCCGAACCCACTTTAATGAGGAGGATGGATAATAAACAAATCAACAAGCAACAAGAAGAAAGAAAAAGCTAGATACTAATAAATGCAATGAAGATAGTGGTGTATGTTAGAAAGTGATGTGGGGTGGGGCAGGGTTGCTTTAGATGAGGAGAGGGGTGTCAGGGTAAGTCTTTCTGAGGAGGTGGCAGTTGAATTGACATCTGAATGGTAAGGAGGAGTCAACTCTGTGAGATCTGGTGGAAAATATTTCAGGTAGAAGGAAAAGCATGTGCAAATGCCCCGAGGTTAGAATGGTACCTTCTTCAACCTTCTCTTCCTTTTTCTCATTTCTCGTCTCTAGTAAATTCCAGAATAAATGTCTCATTTCAAGTATATTCCAGAATAAATTCCAGAGTAAATAAAAGTGTCCTCATGATTTTAACTCACTGTGACCTGGTTTCTGTTTTCACCGCCTGTTTGAAATTGTTTTCTTGTTTCCTTGAAATTGTTCCCTTGATGATCACCAATGTCATCCTAGGTGTGACAGTGATCTGAGAATAAAGAAAAAGAAACCGAGAGAATGTTAGCCTGTGGGTCCCTTGGTCCAGCAGTTGGACATCTATAGCTCAGCCTCAGTCTGTTTGGGAATAGGTCTTTATTAGGGTAGAAGAAACCTTTTTGAGATATGAAAGCCCTCATATAGCCCTGTAAGCTGGACTAGGTTTCTCACCCCTATTATAGCTTTTCTGTGACCTGTGTATGATTCTGTACACAGCTCCTTCTCTTTGATCTTCCCAAGTCTGCCTGTTGCTCATCATTGAATTATTGGCTCTATATTCTCATCTCCCTTCTGCTAGTATTATTCACCCATCTGTCATGGGCTCAGGGTGGGTGGAGTGTACTTTTTTGCCTCTTGATCTTACTCTGGCCATTGGGATGTTAGTAGACATGACTCAGGCAGAAGCTTAGAATGTGCTCATACAGTGGGGCTGACCCTTGTGCCATCCTGTCAATACTGTAGGATGCAAATGCCCTAACCATAGTCTAACTCATCCTGGAAAAGGAGAGACAAGTTCAGCATACCTGAATCCAACCCTGCCTTGATTAGTTAAAACCCAGCTGACCCAGAGATGTGGGAGCAAGAAATTAATATAAATACAACATAAATATAACTCAAACAAATATCTATTGAGTAAGTGCATTTTGCTTATACCATAATTATTTGTTCATAGGTCTGTCTGTGAGCATTTTGGGGTCAGGGGCATTAACATTTCTGCATGCTCAGGGCCATCTGTGTCCCAGGTAAATAGTGGGCACACTGGCCACTCTTTGGAATGGGTCTGAGGCTTCAGGATTTTCCTTAGCAGCCTCAGCTCCTCCATATTAGATAATCAGACAGGGGCCAAGGCAGATTCCTGCTGAATTCCTAAGGATTTCAGAGTTTAATCCCTTTGGTCCTGATTTTATAGTCTTTTTTTTATTGTCATGAATTCTTAAGTGTATTCTGTGCTTTGAATGGCCATCAGCGCAGGCCATAAGGCTAGACAATCTCCAGGCTGTTAGATACCTGGGACATGCTGCAGAATGATCTGAGGGTCTGCATGGTGATGAGGGCAATCTGATGCCCACTCATCATGGGGGATGAGATGGACAGATACATTCCCATTTACTGTCCATGACAACAGTAATGCTACCTGATTTACAGGTCCCCAGGGCCTTCCTGTTGTGCATTAGAGTGTCTGTGTCAGACTTTCCTTTGTCTGAGTGTCTCAGCTCTGGCCTTGAGGATTTCAAGAGGAATTGATTCATACCGACTTTGTTGGGCAGACAAAACTTTGGGTCATGATTCTAAAGTGGGATGTCTATACAGAGAAAGTTAAGATCTACCAGCGTGAGGTGGAAATCTTTTGTTACTCTGTCCAACATCTTTTCTCTTATGGTGTCAGCACTCTGTTTTTCCTTTGGGAAAACTACCTCCCCTCACTGGAGACAGCACTGGTGGGGCTGTCAAATATGGTACTTGTCTTAATTTGGGTTTCGACCAAAACAGACCTTGGGTAAAGGACTTGAGTGCGGGTAGTTTATTTGGGAGATGATTTGACTTGATTTATTTTTTTATTTAAATTTTTATTTAAATTTTTTATTTATATATTTTTATTTAAACACACAACCCTGAGATCGAGACCTGAGCTGAGAGTTGGATGTGTAGCCGACTAAGCCATCCAGGTGACCCTAGGATATGATTTTAGAAAGCACAAGTTAGAAAGTGAGGAAAATGAGAATAAAAAAAGAATATAAACCAATATAGGATGTGCTAATGAATAGATTACTACTGTGGGCAATGAGGACCAATCCTGCTTGAGGAACCTCTGCAAAGCCACTTGGGACATGCTGCAGAGTCATCCCACTGGAGGCTAGGGGGTGGGGACTTTATTTGCCAACTTCCATTTCTGTTTGAGAGTGGAAAAGAGATTCAGGATCTTGAGATGAGATGCTGTTAATGTGCTGGCAATCATCTACCAAGATTGTAGGCCAAGATATGGAAGAGGAAGTGATACTAAGAAGCTGTTGCTGATATGCCACATGTTCTTACTCACTGGAGTTGACCTAGTATCACTTCCTGCTCTGACCATAGGGTAGGCACAAGCCCCAGGCTGGTCCAGTCAGTTGCCCTCTTTCTGGAATCTTGAGGAGAGTTATAACATAGAAAACAGAAAATGACTGGACTCTGTTCATCTCCATGGTGGGGTCCAGAAGAGATCCATCACTGGTTCTTGATGCCCATTTGCCCAGAGTGGTTCCAATTCACATTCTCTCTGCTTGTCCAGTTTTTCCTTCAATTTTCTGTGCTTCCCCATAAATCCTTCCAATAAATTCCCTTTTTATTAAATTAGTTAGATGATTTCTGCAGCTTGCATGCGAAACATCCTGACAGATGCTGGATCTACCTCATAGGAAGCTGTCAGAAGAAGTGGTCTTTTGCATGGCTTGAAATGAAGATGGCATGCTTCAGACTCTCAGCAGAATATCAAGCCATAGAATAATCTTTGCTCAAGGTTGCTGAAGACCTCAAGACCCAGCCCTCATTCTTGGCTCATACTTCAGCTAGCCCATTTCCCCTAATCCACTCTACTTAACCATCTTTAACTGTGAGTAAATCACAATACCAGAGGGTATTGTGTTTGGATAGACATATGATATAGTATGATATGGTGTGGTTTGATGGGGTATGGTGTGGTATAATATAATGGAGCACAGCATGGCACATTATCTAAAGTATAGGTTTTAGAGCCAGACTTCACAGGTTCAAATCCCAGCTCTGCCATTTATTGACTATCCAAAATCAAAGGAGTTACTAAATCTCTCTGTGACTCAGTTTCTTTAACTATAAATGTGAATAATAATAGTACCTAGGTTATAGATTGTGGTAAAGGTTAAATGGGTTGACAATGTAACTGGCACATGACAAGCACTATAAATATTAGCTATTATAATACCAAAGAACTATACACCTCTTAAGGACTACAGGTCCTTGTGCTTTTGAGATTCACAAGTATGGTTCCTTAACCTTGTAAAAAGCATGGTTGGCAAGATCGGCTGCCCTCTCTTGGGCTTGGCTTGGTGTGTGTATTGGAGGGAAGGGATAAGTACACTTTATAACCCTCTACTATATGCCAGGCATCATGACAAGTACCTCTTTAAAGATCATAACTACACCCCTAAGAGAGAGATGATTTTACAGGGCAGAGAGCTAGAGCTCAGAGAGGTTAAGTAACCTGTCCTAGGTCGCTCAGCAAGTAAGAGACAGAATTGCCATTCTCCCTGGTCTGTCTGATTCAAAAGCCTGTTTCCAGTGGGTGACATCGCTTCCACAAAGCCCCAAAGTGAGTGACTCCCCCTTTGCTCATTACTGGCCTTGTACTGTGACTGTCCAAAACTGTGGTCTAGACATCAGGGATACTGGATGCACCTCAGAGCAACAGTGGGCCTTTATTCCTCTCCTTTTGCATTGTCCCTTTATTTGGTTTGTTCACTCTGTGTAGAAGATCAAGGACATCATTGCACAAGGACAGTTTGACATGTGACTTGGCACTGATGAAGAAGGGGGTACAGGTTGGTGGTTAAGCCCATGGGCTCTCAATGGGACCACTGGGATCTGAATCACTGCTCTGTGCCTTCCCTGGTATGCATCTTTGGGCAGGTTACACGATCCCTCCAAATCCCAGTCTCCTCATCTGTAAAGGAGGGATGGAAATGATAGTAGTTAACTCTTAGATGGTTTGTGCATAGTAAGGAAAATAAATATTGGGAGAAAAATATTTGAAATATTTTTTGTTTTTTGTTATTTTTAGAGACAGAGAGTGGGGGGAGGAACAGAGGGAGAGGGACAAGCATACTCTACACTGAGCACGGAGCCCATGGTGTGGTGTGCTATGGTGTGGTATAATATAATGGAGCACAGCATGGGGCTCAATCTCATGACCCTGAGATCATGACCTGAGTCAAAATCAAGAGTTGGATGCTCAACTGACTAAGCCACCCAGGTGCCCATAGACATTTTTTTTAAACTTTGGGAGCAAGTGGCTTCCCAAGCAAACAAGACTGTAAACCTAGAGCCCACAAAGAAAAGATAGACACACATGATGACTTTAAAAAAACAAAACAAAATACCAAATATATGGCAAAAGAACAAAACCAAAAGCCAAACTATAGGGATTTTTTTTTAAACATATGTGACAGTAAGAGTATTAGTAGTCCTAATAAACTCTCATAAACTGAGAAGAAATGGATAAACCACTCAATAGAAAAATGGACAAACACTATCAGTGGGCCCCTAACCAAAGAGAGTATCCACATGGCCAACGGACAATCCAAAGGATGCTCAGGGAAATGCAAATTAAAGCTAAAATGAGATACCATTTTATATCCATCTCACTTGGGGGATGGGGAACTAAAAAAAGAATATCTGAAGCTGACAAAAATGTGAGGAAAAAAATACCTTTATATATTTCTGGTGGCAAATTGAAATCTGACAAGTAATACTGGAAGAAATCTAAATATCTGTTAAAAATAAACGAGCACACTTTTTACCTAGCAACCTTATGTTTAAGAATGATCTTATGTAAACAAAAGCATCTCTATATTAGGATATATATTCAAGGGTGTTTATTACAACCTTCTGTCTTTGGGGAAAAATTGGAAACCATCCCGAATGTTCCTCAGCATAAAACTGGTTGAATAAATTGTCCTATACTCACTGTGGAATATATTGCAGTTATTAAAAAGAATAAGTATGAATAAGTTGTGGTATACCCATACAATGGCATACTACTCAGTGATAAAAAGGAGCAAACTATTGACACACACCACAACTTGAATGAATCTCAAAGGCATTAGGCTGAGTTAAAGAAGCCAATCTTGAAAGGCTACCTAGGAATTATATAATCTTTTTTTTTATTTATTTTTTTATTATTATGTTATGTTAATCACCACACATTATATCATTAGTTTTTGATGTAGTGTTCCATGATTCATTATTTGCGTATAACACACAGTGCTCCATGCAGAACGTGCCCTCTTTAATACCCATCACCAGACGAGCCCATCCTCCCACCACCCTCCCCTCTAGAACCCTCAGTTTGTTTTTCAGAGTCCATCGTCTCTCATGGTTCATCTCCCCCTCCGATTTCCTCCCCTTCATTCTTCCTCTCCTGCTATCTTCTTCTTCTTCTTCTTCTTTTTTTTTTTTTTGACATATAATGTATTATTTGTTGCAGAGGTACAGATCTGTGATTCAACAGTTTTGCACAATTCACAGCACTCACCATAGCACATGCCCTTCCCAATGTCTATCACCCAGCCGACCCATCCCTCCCACCCCCCACCACTCCAGCAACCCTCAGTTTGTTTCCTGAGATTAAGAATTCCTCATATCAGTGAGGTCATATGATACATGTCTTTCTCTGTTTGACTTATTTCGCTCAGCATAACACTCTCCAGTTCCATCCACGTTGTTGCAAATGGCAAGATTTCATTCCTTTTAATGGCTGCATAATATTCCATTGTATATCTATACCACATCTTGTTTATCCATTCATCTGTCGATGGACATCTTGGCTCTTTCCAGTTTGGCTATTGTGGACATTGCTGCTATAAACATGGGGGTGCACGTACCCCTTTGGATCCCTACATTTGTATCCTTGGGGTAAATACCCAGTAGTGCAATTGCTGGATCGTATGGTAGCTCTATTTTCAACTTTTTGAAGAAACTCCGTACTGTTTTCCAGAGTGGCTACACCAGCTTGCATTCCCACCAGCAGTGTAGGAGGGTTCCCCTTTCTCCGCATCCCCGCCAACATCTGTCATTTCCTGACTTGTTAATTTTAGCCATTCTGACTGGTGTGAGGTGGTATCTCATTGAGGTTTTGATTTGGATTTCCCTGATGCTGAGCGATGTTGAGCACTTTTTCATGTGTCTGCTGGCCATTTGGATGTCTTCCTTGGAATAATGTCTGTTCATGTCTTCTGCCCATTTTTTGATTGGATCATTTGTTCTTTGGGTGTTGAGTTTAAGAAGTTCTTTATAGATTTTGGATACTAGCCCTTTATCTGATATGTCATTTGCAAATATCTTCTCCCATTCTGTCAGTTGTCTTTTGGTTTTGTGGACTGTTTCTTTGCTGTGCAAAAGCTTTTTATCTTGATGAGGTCCCAATAGTTCATTTTTGCCCTTGCTTTGCTTGCCTTTGGAGATGTTTCTAGGAAGAAGTTGCTGCAGCTGAGGTCAAAGAGGTTGCTGCCTGTATTCTCCTTTAGGATTTTGATGGACTCCTGTCTCACATTTAGGTCTTTCAACCATTTGGAGTCTATTTTTGTGTGTGGTGTAAGGAAATGGTCCAGTTTCATTCTTCTGCATGTGGCTGTCCAATTTTCCCAACACCATTTGTTGAAGAGACTGTCTTTTTTCCATTGGACATTCTTTCCTGCTTTGTCGAAGATCAGTTGACCGTGGAGTTGGGGGTCCATTTCTGGGCTCTCTATTCCGTTCCATTGATTGATGTGTCTGTTTTTGTGCCAGTACCATACTGTCTTGATGATGACAGCTTTGTAATAGAGCTGGAAGTCCGGAATTGTGATGCCGCCAGCTTTGCTTTTCTTTTTCAACATTCCTCTGGCTATTCGGGGTCTTTTCTGGTTCCATACAAATTTTAGGATTATTTGTTCCATTTCTTTGAAAAAACTGGATGGTATTTTGATGGGGATTGCATTGAATGTGTAGATTGCTCTAGGTAGCATTGACATCTTCACAATATTTGTTCTTCCTACCCATGAGCATGGAACATTTTTCCATTTCTTTGTGTCTTCCTCAATTTGTTTCATGAGTATTTTATAGTTTTCTGAGTACAGATCCTTTGCCTCTCTGGTTAGATTTATTCCTAGGTATCTTATGGTTTTGGGTGCAATTATAAATGGGATCGATTCCTTAATTTCTCTTTCTTCTGTCTTGTTGGTGTATAGGAATGCCACTGATTTCTGTGCATTGATTTTATATCCTGCCACTTGACTGAATTCCTGTATGAGTTCTAGCAGTTTTGGGGTGGAGTCTTTTGGGTTTTCCACATAAAGTATCATATCATCTGCAAAGAGTGAGAGTTTGACTTCTTCTTTGCCAGTTTGGATGCCTTTCATTTCTTTTTGTTGTCTGATTGCTGTGGCTAGGACTTCCAATACTATGTTGAATAGCAGTGGTGATAGTGGACATCCCTGCCGTGTTCCTCACCTTAGGGGGAAAGCTCTCAGTTTTTCCCCATTGAGAATGATATTCGCTGTGGGTTTTTCATAGATGGCTTCTATGATATTGAGGTATGTACCCTCTATCCCTATCCTCTGAAGAGTTTTGATCAAGAAAGGATGCTGTACTTTGTCAAATGCTTTTTCTGCATCTATTGAGAGGATCATATGGTTGTTGTTCTTTCTTTTATTAATGTATTATATCACATTGATTTGCGGATGTTGAACCAGCCTTGCAGCCCAGGGATAAATCCCACTTGGTCGTGGTGAATAATCCTTTCAATGTACTGTTGGATCCTATTGGCTAGTATTTTGGTGAGAATTTTTGCATCCATGTTCATCAAGGATATTGGTCCGTAATTCTCCTTTTTGATGGGGTCTTTGGTTTGGGGATCAAGGTAATGGTAGCCTCATAAAACGAGTTTGGAAGTTTTCCTTCCATTTCTATTTTTTGGAACAGTTTCAGAAGAATAGGTGTTAATTCTTCTTTAAATGTTTGGTAGAATTCCCCTGGGAAGCCATCTGGCCCTGAGCTTTTGTTTTTTGGGAGATTTTTGATGACTGCTTCAATTTCCTTAGTGGTTATAGGTCTGTTCAGGTTTTCTGTTTCTTCCTGGTTCAGTTTTGGTAGTTGATACATCTCTAGGAATGCATCCATTTCTTCCAGGTTATCTAGTTTGCTGGCATAGAGTTGCTCATAATATGTTCTTATAATTGTTTGTATTTCTTTGGTGTTGGTTGTGATCTCTCCTCTTTCATTCATGATTTTGTTGATTTGGGTCATTTCTCTTTTCTTTTTCATAAGTCTGGCCAGGGGTTTATCAATCTTGTTAATTCTTTCAAAGAACCAGCTCCTAGTTCCGTTGATCTGTTTTACTGTTCTTTTCGTTTCTATTTCATTGATTTCTGCTCTGATCTTTATTATTTCTCTTCTGCTGCTGGGTTTAGGCTTTATTTGCTGTTCTTTCTCCAGCTCCTTTAGGTGTAGGGTTAGGTTGTGTATTTGAGACCTTTCTTGTTTCTTGAGAAAGGCTTGTATTGCTATATACTTTTCTCTTAGGACTGCCTTTGCTGTATCCCAAAGGTTTTGAACAGTTGTGTTTTCATTTTCCTTTGTTTCCATGAATTTATTTTTTTTTAATTTTTTTATTGTTATGTTAATCCCCATATATTACATCATTAGTTTTAGATATAGTGTTCCATGATTCATTGTTTGTGCATAACACCCAGTGCTCCATGCAGAACGTGCCCTCCTCAATACCCATCACCAGGCTAACCCATCCTCCCAACCCCCTCCCCTCTAGAACCCTCAGTTTGTTTTTCAGAGTCCATTGTCTCTCATGGTTCTTCTCCCCCTCCGATTTCCCCCCCTTCATTCTTCCCCTCCTGCTACATTCTTCTTCTTCTTTTTTTCTTTCTTAACATATATTGCATTATTTGTTTCAGAGGTACAGATCTGAGATTCAACAGTCTTGCACAATTCACAGCGCTTACCAGA
>NW_022589748.1:13364636-13406670 GCF_004348235.1 Phoca vitulina | reverse complement strand
TCTGTGAAGTCCATTTGGTCCAGTGTGTCATTTAAAGTCTTTATTTCCTTGTTGATCTTTTGCTTATGATGATCTGTCCATTTCAGTGAGGGGGGTGTTAAAGTCCCCCACTATTATTGTATTGTTGTCAATGTGTTTCTTTGCTTTTGTTATTAATTGCCTTATATAATTGGCTGCTCCCATGTTAGGGGCATAGATATTTACAATTGTTAGATCTTCTTGTTGGATAGATCCTTTAAGTAGGATATAGTGTCCTTCCTCATCGCTTATTACAGTCTTTGGTTTAAAATCTAATTTGTCTGATATAAGGATTGCCACCCCAGCTTTCTTTTGGTGTCCATTAGCATGGTAAATGGTTTTCCACCCCTTCACTTTCAATCTGGGAGTGTCTTTGGGTCTAAAATGAGTCTCTTGCAGACAGCATATCGATGGGTCTTGTTTTTTTTATCCAATCTGATAGCCTGTGTTTTTTGATTGGGGCATTTAGCCCATTTACATTCAGGGTAACTATTGCAAGATATGAATTTAGTGACATTGTATTGCTTGTAAGGTGACTGTTACTGTATATTGTCTGTGTTCCTTTCTGGTCTATGTTGCTTTTAGGCTCTCTCTTTGCTTAGAGGACCCCTTTCAATATTTCTTCTAGGGCTGGTTTTGTGTTTGCAAATTCCTTTAGTTTTTGTTTGTCCTGGAAGCTTTTTATCTCTCCTTCTATTTTCAATGACAGCCTAGCTGGATATAGTATTCTTGGCTGCATATTTTTCTCATTTAGTGCTCTGAATATATCCTGCCAGTCCTTTCTGGCCTGCCAGGTCTCTGTGGATAGGTCTGTTGCCAATCTAATGTTTCTGCCATTGTAGGTTACATATCTCTTCTCCCGAGCTGCTTTCAGGATTTTCTCTTTGTCTCTGAGACTCGTAAGTTTTACTATTAGATGTCGAGGTGTTGACCTATTTTTATTGATTTTGAGAGGGGTTCTCTCTGCCTCCTGGATTTTGATGCCTGTTTCCTTCCCCAAATTAGGGAAGTTCTCTGCTGTAATTTGCTCCAATATACCTCTGCCCCTCTCTCTTCTGGGATTCTTCTGGGATCCCAATTATTCTAATGTTGTTTCATCTTATGGTATCACTTATCTCTCGAATTCTGCCCCTGTGGTCCAGTAGTTTATCTCTCTTTGTGTCAGCTTCTTTATTTTCCATCATTTGGTCTTCTATATCAGTAATTCTCTCTTCTGCCTCATTTATCCTAGCAGTTAGAGTCTCCATTTTTTATTGCACCTCATTAATAGCCTTTTTTATTTCGACTTGGTTAGATTTTAGTTCTTTTATTTCTCCAGAAAGGGTTTCTCTAATAACTTCCATGTTTTTTTCAGGCCCAGCTAGTATCTTTAAAATCATCATTCTGAACTCTAGTTCCGACAGCATACTAATGTCTGTATTGAGTAGGTCCCTGGCAGTCGGTACTGCCTCTTGTTCTTTTTGTTGAGGTGAGTTTTTCCGTCTTGTCATTTTGTCCAGAGGAGAATAGATGAATGAGAGAACAAAATGCTAACAGGGTAAAAACGTTCCCAGGAAAGATACACTAAACAAATCAGAAAAGACCTGAAACCAGGGGAAAATAAAAGGAAAGGAAAAAGAAAAACAAAAAAAAAGATAAAAACAAACTAAAACAAGACAAAACAAAACAGAATATGATCAAATATGATCGGGCTGGTGCATAGATCAGTGCCACACACCAGATTCTGGGCGTATTTTGGTCTGTTAGAAGAAAGTGCTTCCCAAATTTTTAAAAAAAGAAAAACTTATATATGTACAAAAATAAGGATTAATATGATAAAAGAATGGAATATGACTGTGAAGATGAAAATTATAAAAGATTTTATAAAAGGAATTGATAAGATAAGAAGTTGGTTGAAAAAAGAATAGGATTTAAAAAAAAAAAAAAGGGAGAGAATGTGATCAGGCAGGAGACTAGAACCAAGCCATATACTAGAGATTTAGGGTACAGTTTGATCTTTTAGAAGAAACTGTATCTCAAAATTTTAAAGAGAGAACAACTTATATATATATACCAAAAATAAGGGTAACTACTATGAAGGGATAGAATATGACTCTAAAAATGAAAAATATATATATATATATTTTTAAAAAAGGGATTGATAAAATGTTGATTAAAAAAGGGAAAAAGAAAAATTAAAAAAAAGACAGTTTAAAAAAAAATTAACTTTGAAAGACTAAAGAATCATGGTAAAAAAACCATGAATTCTATGTGCAGTATTCCCCTAGCGCTGGAGTTCTGCCGTTCTCATTGATTGGTAAACTTGGTCTTGGCTGGCTGTTCTTGCTGATCTTCTGGGCGAGGGGCCTGTTGCCATGGTTCCCAAATGTCTTTGCCGGAGGTGGAATTGCTCTGCCCTTGCCCGGTCAGGGCTAAGTAATCTGCTCGGGTTTGCTCTCGGGAGCTTTTGTTCCCTGCACGCTTTCGGTACAGCTTTGGAGGCCGAGAGTGAAAATGGCGGCGTCCCAATCTCCGCCCCGGAGGAGCCGAGAACTCGGGGCCCCACTCCTCAGTGAACTCCAGAGAAAAGCAGTCAGTCACTCCCGTCTCCCCGGTCTCCAGCCGCACTCCGTGCTCACCCGACCTGTGACTGCGCATTTCTATCTCTGGTACACGACCCCATGTGGAGTCTCCAAACCCAGCAGATCCCTGCGGTGCGCTCCTGCGCCACTCCTCCTGGGGGAGGAAGGGGAGTCTCCCCAGATCTGCCGCTTGTTGGGTCCCTGCTGGAGGAGCAGTGGCCCGACTGTGCTGCGGATCATGGTTTATGGGAACCCCGAGCTGAGAGCCCACTCCTCGGCTCCATCTCTGCAGCCGGCTTCCCTGCTCCGATCCTTGGGAGCTCTGCCGCACTCAGGCACCCCTGGTCTTTCTGTGACCCCGAGGGTCCTGAGGCCACGCTGTCCCAGTGAGGGTTCCACCCCCCGCTCAGACACTGGAGTGACGTCCCTCAGCAGAGCAGGCTTCTAAAAGTTCCGATTTTGTGCTCAGCTGCTCTATCACTTGCCAGAAGTGGTCGACGGAGGCCCCCTCCCCTGCCGTCTATCCTCCCGAATATCGCCTCGGATTCACTTCTCCGCACGTCCTACCTTCCAGAAAGTGGTGGCTTTTCTGTTCAGAGAGTTGTTGCTATTCTTTTCTTTGATCTCCTGTTGAGTTCGTAGGTGTTCAGAATGGTCTGATCCCTCTCCAGCTGAATTCCTGGGACCAGATGAAATCCAGGTCTCCTACTCCTCCGCCATCTTGCTCCGCCCCCCGTATAATCTTTAAATGAGAAAACTGTAATGTTGGAAGACAGATTAGTGGTTGCCAGGGGTTAGGGATGGGAGTGGGCATGGGTACAAAGGTGCACAAGGGAACTTTTGGAGGTGATGGGAATGTGCATGTTCTTATCGTGGTGGTGGTTGTGTGAATGCATAGATGTGCTAAAGTTCAAAAAAGTATAGACTCCCAAAGATCAGTTTTACTGTGTGATAATTTACTTAAAAAACAAACTCCAGGGGCGCCTGGGTGGCTCAGTCGGTTAAGCGGTTGCCTTCAGCTCAGGTCATGATACCGGAGTCCCGGGATTGAGCCCCACATTGGGCTCCCTGGTCTGCAGGGAGTCTGCTTCTCCTTCTGTCCTTCACCCTGCTCATGCACGTTCTCTCTCTGTCTCAAATAAATAAATAAAATCTTAAAAAAAAAAAAAAACTTCACCAGGGCTCCTGGGTGGCTCAGTCCCTTAAGAATCTGACTTTGACTCGGATCTTGATCTTAGGGTCCTGGGATTGAGCCCCATGCACTCAGCAGGGGGTCTGCTTCTCCCTCTCCCTCCGCCCCTCCCCCCGCTTATGCTCTGTTTCTCTGTCTCTCTCTCAAATAAATAAAATCTTAAAAAAACCCAAAAAAACAAAAGAAAGTTCACAACAACAACAGAAATAAGTTATATTTAGGTCTATTGACCTGGAGGAGTCTCCATGATATATTTAGGGAGGAAAAAAGTTGTGGAATATGATTCTATTTTTGTAAAAGCAGACACCCTGAAGATCTTTTCTACAGACGATTATATGCTTATGTATGTTTCTACGAGCATGAGAAAGAGGTGGAAAACACACACCAGGCTGGTGGTATTGGTTATCTCAGAAAGGCAGGACTTGAAGAGGAGCATTAGGAGGTATTTCTCTATATATCTGGTTATATTGAGTAAATGCTACATTTGAAATTAAAACCAGAGAACCAAACAAAAATAATAACAGAAAATTGAAGGAGAAGAAAACCCAAAAGAAGACTAGCAGGAAAGGAGAAGGGTAAAACAAGAAACCAGCTGGCAGAAAAGTGATTCTGGGGCTCTGTGGTCAGGGTGCCTGTGTGGTGCCATCACATTCCCAAATCAGCAATATATAAGTGTTGCTGGAACAGTAAAGACCATCCTGGATCTGGGGCCAGGAACAAGCAGTCTTTCAGGAGTTAAGACTTGGGCTCATTTCTAGGACCCACCCCAGCTTCTTTGGTTCCTCTTTGTTTCTTTCTTCTGTCCATGTGTTCATTCGTGCATCCCTCCATTATCCACCCACCCTTTGCTAAATGCCTACTGTGTCTTCAATTTTTAAAATTTATTTTACTCTGTCCCTCCTCCAGATCATAATAAAATCCAAAGTAACATTCAGATTTTTGTGTGTTTATATTTAAAGATGACAATAGGGGGCACCTGGCTGGCTCATTTGGTAGAGCATGGTACTCTTGATCTTGGGGTTATAAGTTCGAGTCCCGCATTGGATGTAGAGATTACTTAAAAAAAATAAAATAAAATCTTAAAAAAAAACAAAGATGACAATAAATGGAGACATTGGGATCCTTTTCTCAGCATTTAGTTCTGTGGCTGAGCCTCAGGGACCAGTCCTCTTGTGGTAAGTGGCCATGGCGGCTTGACCCAAGGGAAACCAAGATCTATTCAGGCTCTCAGTTCTCTGAAATGGGCATCTGGGAATCTCAGGATTTGGTGACAGATTTTGCAGTGAGTCGCTCCCCTACTTTTGGAGAATGCAGGGTATCTTCTCATAATTTCCTGATATGATTGATTGGAGAATGTTCCCCACTCTATGATTAGAGCAGGGTTCTGGAGCCAAATTGCCTGGGTTTGCATCCCAGCTCTGTCACTCACTGACTCTGTGCCCTGGAGCAAGTTTAAGAACATCTCCAGGGGCCTCAGGTTTCTCATCTATAAACCGAGCGTGAGGCTAAATGTGTTAATAGATGGTGGGATGCCTGGGTGGCTCAGGCGGTTGGGCGTCTGCTTTTGGCTCTGGTCATGATCCCAGGGTCTGGGGATCAAGTCCCACATCGGTCTCCCTGCTCAGTGGGGAGCCTGCTTCTCTCTCTCCCTCCGCCTGCCGCCCCCCCCGCTTGCGCGCACTCTCTCTCTGTCAAATAAATAAAATCTTTAAAAATAAATAAATAAATGTGTTAATAGATGGAAAGCACTTGAAACAGTGCCTGCTCATTGTATGCTTCATCACCAGCATTATTATTGTTGTTGTTGTTGATAATTATGTGGGACTGGGCTGCAATGATTGCAGGAAAAGTATATTGTTTACTTTTAAAGATTTATTTATTTATTTGAGAGAGAAAGCATGTGCACGTGCACGGGGGGAGGGGCAGAGGGAGAGAGAATATCAAACAGACTCCCCACTGAGTGCAGAGCCTGACCCAGGGCTTGATCTCACGACCCTGAGATCATGACCTGAGCCAAAATCAAGAATCAGAGGCTTAACTGACTGAGCCACCCAGACGCCCCATACTATATTGTTTTGAGTAACAGAAAACACTGAACAATTTGTTTAGCAGAATCATATTTATGCTACAACTGTGTGTGTGCATGTGTAGGTATTTGTGTCCATGTTTGTATGTACATATGAATGCGCATTTGAAAAAACAAGGAATAAGCTGGAAGACCATACTTCAAACCGTGACCAGTAGTGACATCTCGGAGGAGTGGCTTTGGGAGAGGGTTAAAAGGGAACTTTTACCTATTATTTTATATTCTTCTGTATTGTTACAAAACTTACTATTGGCATTATTGTTTTGGTAATTTAAAAACAAAAAGAAAATTAAACCAAAGGAATCAGTAGACTTTAAAATGGAGATAAGTCCAATCAGAGAATGTCTTTCCATTATCTATTGCAGAAAACTTACCTTTTTCTGTCATTGGTTGTATGAGAGTCACAAAGACACCCATAAAAAGTATATATTTTTTCTTTAATATGAGAACAGTTCCTGGGATTGTTGATCCTAATGTGAAGGTGAGATTTGTCTGATATAGATCCACAGGGTCAGTCTAATAAATCACTCTGCTGGTGGCTGCATTAGAAATTCAAAGTCTGGAGATGCAAATCTCAATGTGTCTACGGCTCCCCAGACACTGCTAAGCCCTGATCCCCATTGCCCACAGCCTTGATGGGCTGAGCTCACAGAATTTGGAGCTAGACATTCCTCTCCACATGTCTCCTTCTGCTTTAGACCTGCTCCTCCATCTTAGTGGTGCCTGGAGTTAACTTACTGCAATGGAGGACACAATCAGAGGTTTTCTTTGGTCCTGCTGGAAAAGCAAAATGATATAGAAGTCTGGTGTTAACTACAGTGATGGCGGTCAGATTCTCAGGCAAGACCTCAAAGTGACAAACTATTTTATCCATTCCCCTAGAATGGGATCTCTTTAGACACAGGCTCACATTGTCTAGACACACAGACCAATTTACAAACCAAATTTGTATTATTACCATGAGGGCAGGTTAAGCATTGTAAGAATTTTCAGGTCTAATCCTTAGGTTGCCCTTCCAACCAGTAATGTAATTGGAAAATCGAAAAGATATTGAATGTATGATTGGTGGAGGGTTATTCTGGGAACAGTGTGACTTGTGAATGAGACAGCCTCAGGGTCAAATCAGAGCTCCACCATCTGCAGTGTGACGCTATGCATGTTGATATAACTCCCCAAAGCTCAGTTTTGTCATCTGGATAAAGAAGATAATAGTACTGCTTTAGATTGGATCCCTGGTAACAAACTGAGTTGGGGAGTTACAACCAGAGGTTTCCTGGAGGATACACTTTCAGGAAAGTGAGAACCATAGGATTGGAATTTGGACAGGAACTCAATCTGGGACAGCCTTTTAGAGTCCTCACAAATTGAAAGAGAGGCTGAGCTTTTGAGCTCTTAAGTCAATCAGTCATTGGCCATATGTCATCCCCTTAGAGGGTGTATAACCTTGGGCAGTGTAGTTCCGCATAACTGAAGGCAGTCTCCAATGAGCTGTGAGCCTCCAGCAGCCTTCCTTCCCAGCTGGGCTGCACTGGCTTTGAGAAGGGGATCTTGGTGGTGCTTCCCAGTATCCACTACAAGTGCAGACTCCAGGTTTGGGGAGGATTAGAAAAGTGCTTAGCATAGAGCCAACCACACCTCAGAGCATCTACAAATACTAGTTCCTTTCCTTTCTGTCACTCTTAAGAAATATTTCTCAATGACTTTAAGAGTATGGAGATAGTTTTCCTCTTCCATCCTATATTAGACCTTTCTGGTAGCCAAACCCCTGCACCTACCAGAAAGATCACTTTGCTTTGTGCAGTATGAAATGAACACTAACAAAGCCTTAACCTCTTATATACTTCATCTGTCACTACAGGACCCATAACCTCTCGATAGGTAAGCAACTAGGGGAGGGTTTGCTCTTATATCAATTACATACTGCCATTTTTTTCTCACATATTTTCTGATTGGAGATTTTGGAGACCCTTTCATCTCCTGGGCAGTATATTCTATGAAGTGTATTACTCAGGTCATTGAAGCTGGACATTGTTTTTTTATTGACTTCAGAAATAGAGGGTCACTTTTTCTTGACTTTGAACTCAAACTTTCAGGGAGATAACCTTCTCAGAAATCCTGTATACTTACAATCCAGACCAAGTGTGCTCAGGAGGATTTTCCATTTCAGTGTCTTATTTGGTTTTGTGTTCTCTCTCTTCTGATACTATTAAGCAGTGTCCAGAACAGGGCAGGGACAGACTAGAAAAAGAGGTAAGCTGGCATCCAAGATTATTGCAATATTTTTTGGCAGGTGGGATCATCTTGGGGAGGCATAAAAGACTTTGGAATATCTAATGTAAAAATCAGCGCCCGAATATCTGAGCAAAGTGGCTGAAGCAGAATCATTAGAAGAGCCAAAGAGTTTAATTGGCAGAAGTCATGTAGTGATTAAGATTCTGTTAGTTGAAAAGTAATTAAACCAACTCAAGACAGCTTAAGGAAGAAGATTTATTTTTAAGAATACAGTGGTGTTTTACACAACCCAAGGGCATGGATGCAGCCCATCTCAGGAAATCCAAGCAGACTCTTGACTCACTTCTGTTTCTCTCATATATATATATACTCTGTGGAGATTGAAAATATATCCTCAAATTCTTTGGCAATTCTTTCCTCCAACTGGAGTCTAATTCCCCGCTCATTGAGTGTGAGCTGGACTTAATGTCTCACTTTTAATGGATAAGATGTGGCAGAATGATGGTTTGTGACTTCTGAAACCAGGACATAAAAGGTGCTGTGGCTTCTTCCCTGTTCTTTTTCTTGGATCGCATGGGGAAGCCATGTCATGAGGACACTCACACAGCTCTGTGGAGAGGTCCATTGGTAAGGAACTGATGCCTTCTGACAACATCCATGCGAGGGAGCCATCTTGGAAGTGGATTCTTTAGCCCCAACCAAACCTTCAGATGCTACAGACTCAGCCAGCATCCTGACTCAACCTCATGAGAGAGCCTGAGCCAAAACCATACAGCTAAGCCCTTTCTGAATTCTTGATCCCCAGAAACTGTGAGATAATGTGTTTACTGTTTAATTCACTAAGTTTTGGACTAATATTTTACAGCCATGGATAACAAATATCAGATTGGAAATAATCACTGCCAATAACTCTCCTCATTTAGAGGACAGTCATCAGAGGGAAGAATCTTAGTCTTATTTCCAAGAGGAAAGATCCTGATCGACACAGTTAGGTCAAGTGCTCAGATGTGAGCCAATAAATTGTGGTTAAGATGGGGGGCAGCATCATTTACAGGGGGACTTTTATTATAATCATGTAAATGTGAGGTAATTTGGTAAGGAGTACCTAGGATACCCCAAAGAAAATTCCACAATGGAACAGGACTTTATTTCTTTGGTCACCAGAGTGTCTCCTAAGATAATTGAAGCTTACCTTAGTAAGTGATTTGAACTTAGGTAGCAATGCCATGTATTAAATTTAAGTGTGCGATTGCAGAGATTGGCAGACTACTTGTGCTTTGGCAGCTTGCCCCCTCATGCCTGGCTACCTTTGATGTGTTCTTGTGGCTCCAGCCTTCCTTCCTGGCCACTTTCAAGTTGCTGAATATTTTCCAAAGTTTTCTTCTGACAACTGTAGTAAATCCTTTTCAGAAACTTCCCATTTTCTTCTAATATATGGAAAAAACTTAAATTCACCTGACTTTTCTAGAAATAATACTGTTGGATTTCTCCCCACCCCCACTCTCTCCAGCTAGGTGTATGGGAGAAAGCAAACACAATAAGTTGTGATGATTTCTGATTTATAAATCAAATTAAGCTACTTAAAACAAGTGATGTTACAAATAAAGGCAATGAGGTCATAGGGAATGGGTTTATTATAATACTGATATGTACACAGCAACCTCTGGATGAATAAACTTTTCATGTAATGAACATTATGGCAGAAACATTTCCTAAAGTAAACCTGTGCATAGCCTCAGGATTAGGGGTTACTTTTGAAAAAAAAACAACAACCTTTGAAATCATGATATCTCTGGGGGAATATCTGATAAACAAACTAGCCAGGACAGAGTTCATGATCATAAGGTATAGAACGAGTATAAATCTGCTAAGAATGGAACTTCACCTCCAGACACTGTAATCTATTTTTAGAATATTCATGATAAATGTCTTCTAAGTGTTCTCCAGATTTAACCCTTCCCTAGCATAACCACTAACTCAGGGCTGTCTTCTTATCTGTGTGTGCCAACATTCTTCACAGCCTTTGCAAACTTCCTCACCTAATTGTCAGTTAAGGCTTAGAGTCTCTGTTGTCAGCTTAGAATAGTGGGTCCACCAATTGTGATTTTTAATCCAGATTTGTGGGTCTAAGACTTAACAGGCCAGTTTTCCCTTATAATGATATTAACTTAATTGTCAATCCTAGCTTAGGTGTTCTGTGAGTTTTTAAATTTTCCTGGGAGGTTAGGATTGGGCTGCTTAATTTTAATCCAGAAGTCCTTGATATGAATGTTTTTGAACTCTTTTTTTTTTTTTTTCTTAAGTAGGCTCCACAACCAGCATGGAGCCCAACGTGGGGCCCAAACTCATGACCCTGAGATCAACACCTGAACTGAGATCAAGAGTCAGATGCTCAACTGACTGAGCCACCCAGGCATGCTTTTTGGACTCTTTTGACCCATATTATCACATATTTCCAGAATAGCCCATATTTCCAGAACCATTGTGCCAGTTTCCACTTCCACAAAGAGTTCATGGAAGAAAGACTTATACCTTCCTATGCCAAGCATCTGCTGGTTTAATAGACCTTGCCCATTACTGACTTTGTGGAGAGTCAATTATTTAATCAGTAGTTGACTCTAAAAGAGAAAAATGACTACATCTCCCTAAAATATCTTTGATTTTTAGTGTCATAGAATATTTGTATTTATTTATATTTCTTCTTATATAAATTGCTTATTCATGATCTTTGCTCTTTTTTTTTTTTTTTTTTTTTTTCCATTATGGAGTTAGGATGTTTTCTTAATGTTTTGGTTGACTGATTGATTGATTGTAGGCTCCATGCCCAACATGGGGCTTGAACTCACAACCCTGAGATGAAGAGTTGCATGCTCTACTGACTGAGCTTGCCAGGTGCCCCAGATGTCTTCTTAATGATTTTTAAGAGCTCTTTATACAGTAAGACTAGGAATTCTATGTATTTCCTGGTGATTCTAGCCTTTAAGGATTCATTTTTGCCTCTGAAATAATTTATAAAACATGGATCAACACAGCTCAAAAGTAAAAAGTATTCCTTATCTTTTTCATTGTGGTTAATCAGTCTGTGGCACCTATGACTTTATATAGAAACCAGTTAGAAATCTTAAGTCAGTGGGGTGTTATAGAACATGCTTGCAGTTGGGGTTAAAAAAAAACATCCCTGTGTTTAATTTCCAGCTCCATCACTTTCTGTTTTGAGGAAAACTTTTAACTTTCTCTACTTTGGTTTTCCTAGACACAGACTGAGGATAATGTTAATGGCTGGGATGCTGGATTATTGTAAGGATCCAGTTACATAGGGCACATGAAGGTGCTTTATGATCTGTAGTGCTGCCATATGTAACTTGATCTATATCTAATCTTAATGGTCAGTCCTTCTGAGATTAGCTTCTGGCTGCCCTGGACACACTGGGCTTGGATGAGGGTTCAACAAGTAGACAAAAGGGTTTTGAAATGAGTAGAAATTGCAGTAGTTTCTCTGTGAGCACTGATGGAAAAGACATTTTTCAGTTTTATAAAAACAATAATCTTAAGCTAAATGGGTAAAGAAAAGACTAGTCTGAGCATTTAACTACTATCATGGCTTTGTACCAGAAGGAAATAAGTGGTCAGTGACAGCAGATGGAAATACTACATTCACTTTTCTCAGACATAACCCATCACTGATGAAGCTTATGCTTTGTTATCCCTGATGTCCCAAGAAAGTCACCTTTTTTTTTTTTTTTTAGAGGAGGGAGGGGTAGAGGGAGAGAGAGAGAGAATCTTAAGCAGGTTCCATGCCCAGCATGGAGCCTGATGAGGGACTTGATCTCACGACCCTGAGATCATGACCTGAGCTGAAATGAAGAGTCAGATGCTTAAGCAACTGAGCCACCAAGGAGCCCCCCAAGAGAGTCACCTTTGATGGGTTTATTCTCTCTCCTGGTTCATCCCTGTAGACCATTTTGGAGGAAAACTGATCCCTGATCAGTGAAACATAAAATCAAAATCCTCCACTTTTATTCTTGACTCAGCATGGATTAGTGGGAATGAGCACTAAGTTATATGCCCCAAACTTAAAAACATAAGGTGTACCCATAATAGGATTTTAGCTCATCATTTAACCTCTCTGAACCTTAGATTTCTAACCTTCCCTGATCACTTTATGGGTATGCTGTGCTAATTGGATAAGATAATGTGTGTAAAGCTCTTTGTAAGCTGTCATCAATGTAAGAGAAATGAACATGATTTTAACAAAATGAACATTGGTATCTGGATAGGCAAGAGCAGAACTTGGTTGCCATGTTGTTCCAAGCACGCTGAGAGCAGTTTAAGTAAATGGAAAAAACCAAAAAACACCAAAACAATGTACTCTGTAAATCAATCCTTTGCACCAGGTTTGCTTCTGTAATCCAGATATATTTCCACCAAGTCATGATAGCGGGCTCTGTCTGTTTGATCTGAGTAGTCCTGATAGAGAATCTCACTTATTATTTCACTGGATCCTAACTTGGTAGCCAGGCCTCCCAGGATTAACTCAGATTTCCATCCAACAGGCAAGATTGTCACCAAAACCTCCCCCAAAGTCTTCCTCAGCGCCCTTTCCCGGTGCCCCCCCAACTCGGCTGTTCAGTTCTGAGCACACTGGTGAGCTTTTCTCCTCTCACTGTCTCCAACTTCCCTGCTCAGTCAGCAGATCCTTGACACTGTGATATCTGTCTTTCTTTCTCTCATCTCTTTTCTGAAACCACAAGATCAAAGCTTTCAGGAGAAAGAAAAATAGAAGAGCCCCTGCTTATGCAGACAGCAGCATCTCCTCCCCGCTGCAACTGGCAGCAGTCTTGTATCTTCTTTTTTTCTTTTTTTTTAACCTATCTGATGAGAATTTTCCCCCTTATTCGGCTGCCTTTTCCCCTTCTCCAATCACCTTTTCCAAAGAACTTAGTATTCACAGAAGAGATTGTTTATACATTGTATATTTCTATGATAGTTTTTCTTAGCAGCAGATTTTATTTCACATATTAGGAGCCTCCCAGGAAGATTTATTTAGAAATACATTTCTTAAAGGAATACAATTCCTTTAGAGACCTTTATAGCTGATTTAAAGATATACTTTATATAATTTCTGTATCAGTTAGGATTAGTTTTTGCTGTCAAGAAACTAAAACTAAAACTGATTTAAAGGAGTTTATTTCTCTCCCCTGTACAAGAAGTCTGGAGGCCAGCACTCAAGTCTGGAAAAGCTTCTCTGTTATTGACTTAGCTCCTTTTATTTTTCTGGTACACGTAAGCTGTTCAAGTGTGTGGCTTTTATCATCAAGGCCACCTCATGGTCAAAGATACCTGCTGGATCTCTCATCATCATGCCTGGATTTCAGGCAGGAAGAAGGAAGAGAAGAGGAAGGCAAATGGGCGGATGTCCCTGCTGAGGTAAGTTCCCTTAAGCGGTCTTGCTGGAACTCTGGCCGGCACTTCCATAAACATTTCATTGACCAGAACCCAATCCTATGGTCACATGTGACCTCAAGGGAGGTGCGGCAAAGTTGTCTTTTCTGAAAGCATTGCCACACCAAATAAAATCAGGTTCTGTCACTAACGAAGGAGGGGAGAATGGATACTTTCTGGCAACTAGCAATCTCTGCCACAGTTGTATACCACCTCTCTGGACTTGGCTGTTTTTAAGCTAAACCGGCATTCTGGTCAGTTGCCTAGCTGGTTGTATTTTGCATTTCTCTTCCAAGAGCCCTTCCTAGTTCCTTCCCAGATGAAGGAAGGATAGTAATCTGATTGGTCAGAGTTTAGGTCGTGTTTACAGGTGAGCAGCTCATTGTACATTAAATTGATCGTGCATGGTTGTGATCCTTTCCTTCTTCTTGCCTTTGTATGGTTGGAGAGAGAAGCTGATCCAAGGTTCAGGCCGTTCTTCGTTTCTTTAGTTTTTCTTCCCTTACACAAAAGTGGGGGAATGGATAAAATTGCCCAAGGGGAGAAGGGGAACAGAAAACCAGTGTTGAAAAAGAGGCTGAAGAAGCCTGTATATGAAAGTAGAAAAGAGGAAAAATATCAGCCTTCCCCAATCCAGGATATAAAATCAAGTCAGCCTTCCCCAATCCAGGATATAAAATCAAGGACTTGGCGTTGGCACTCCAGCTGCTCAGGGTGTGTGCTGCCTCTGTAACAGCTAGCCACAAAACAAATGCTGAACGCTATTTTTGCTTTCTGCTTTTTTTCATAAAAGCAAAAATGTTCTTCAGATTTCTTTGGGTTAGCAAAAGCAAATACCCATGTAGGTCTTTTGTAAAAAGCAAAGTGTTGTAATGTGGACTTTTGAAAAGTGGGGGTTACTTGTATAATAAGAAATATATATTAAAAAAAAAAAAGAAATATATATTTAGTCTTTGTCCCCAGTTCCTGGCACAGAGCTCCTAAAGCCCTGTGATTTCCTGAGTGATAACAACATCTTTTGTTATATTTGGTCTTCCTGACAGTAGAGCTTCTAAGACCTGTAGGAATCTCTGGAGAGATAAGAGTGTCCTTTGGTATGCTAATGAGATGACTGGTGGGTGGGCTCCTAGGTAGCCTCAGGAATAGGGTGGGGAACTGTAGGTAGAGGAGGGGGACAAGAAAGGGGTTGGAAACTGGATGTCAGAAACGTGGAGCAGGAGCTTGATTAGAGGCTCAGGACTTTCTGACCTACCCCCTAACCTCTGACAGGGGAGAGGGACTGGTGATTGTGTTAATTATCAGTAACCAGTGATTTGGTTCAATCATGTCTGTGTAATGAAACTTCCATTAAAAAACCCCTAAACTATGGGGTTCAGAGAGTTTCAGTGTTACTGAACACAGTTGCTGGAAGGGTGGCACACCCCAACTCCATGGGACAGATGGTCCTGAGCTCAGGACCCTTCCAGACCTTGCCCTATGTACCTCTTCATCTGGCTGTCTGTATCCTTTATAATAAACTTAGCAAAAGTAAGTGAAGTGCTCTCCTGAGTTCTGTGAACTGTTTCAGAAAATTATTGAACCTGAAGAGGGGTTTGTGGGGACTCCCTGAATTTATAGCCAGTTCGTCCAAAGTCCTGGTGTATCTGGCATCTGAATGAAGCAGGGGCAGTCTTGTGGGACTGAGTCCTTAACCAGTGGGATCCAATGCTATCTCTAGGTAGACAGGGTCAGAATTGAATTATATTGTGGGACATCTAGCTGGTGTCTGGAAAGTTGAAGATTTGGTTGTTGGTGTAAGAAAAAAGCCATAAAGACAGAAGTATTCTGTTGTGGATCAAAGGAGCTGTCAATGGGTGGGACCCTATAGAAGTGACAATGGCATTTAGATTTCCCCAGTCATTCCTATTGTGCCTCTGAGTGCCTCACAGTTGGTTTCCTGGGCATGCATATTCAAGCCTTAGAAACTGACCAGACTCCCCTACAGGGGAATAGGTGGGGCTAGGGTCAGTGGGTGACAATTTCCCCCTTGCCCCCACCCGGGGGTAGGATGGGTCACTCTTTGGAGCAGTCAAAGCATGATTCCTCCTTCCCACATTCCTATAAAGGAAAGCCTGTAAGTTGGGGAAGTTGAGGATGGGTCAATCTGAGAAGAATCAATTCCTTATCCTTTTCCAACTTTGTAACTTTTCCTTAGAAGTCATGAATTGTTGGGGCGCCTGGGTGGCTCAGTTGGTTAAACGACTGCCTTCGGCTCAGGTCATGATCCTGGAGTCCCGGGATCGAGTCCCGCATCGGGCTCCCTGCTCAGCGGGGAGTCTGCTTCTCCCTCTGACCCTCCCCCATCTCAAGCTCTCTCTCTCTCTCTCATTCTCTCTCCCAAATAAATAAATAAATAAAATCTTTAAAAAAAAAAAAAAAAGAAGTCATGAATTGTCCATTGACTAAATCAAGCCTGCAAATATGTTTTGTTTGGCATGTATAACATTCAAAATATGAAATGGCAACATTTAAAAATTGGGGGATTTCACATAAAGTTTAGAGTCCTAGCTTTTCTTGTTTAAAAAAAAAAAAATAGATCTGGTCACAGTAGATCAACATTCCTGAGTAGTGGCTGCCTCTCTTTGCATGAGGCATGCACTCTCCAGCTGGCCATTATCTTCACTCTTAGATTACTGCTTGAACTCTGTGGTCATTTGAGCTTGTGTTCTTGGGTCCCTTGTTTTAATCATTCACAGTATGTCCACAACTGATCCCTGAAGCTGAATTCTGGCTATCTTGGAGATTCTACAGCTGTGTCCAAGCTTTTCTGCATAATTTCTGACTCTTCCATATCCTAGACTTCATCTCTGTTTTATGGTTTTGCTCTCATTCTATGGATGGGACTTCACAGCTGCTGTCTCTGGATTTGACTCTCAAGTTATTTCTCAAGTCCCCGGGCTCAGTAAATCCCCAGGGTCTTCCCATTCCAGGCCACCTTCAATAAGTAAAATATTCTGCTTGAATTTACCTCCTTCGGATTTAAATATTGGTCTGCTAGGTTGGTGTCTAGGTTGGGTGTGCTGTGGCATTTATTAAGGGAGGACCCATGTAAATCTAGGACCTTATAGTTGGTGGATGTTCCCAGGGATAGTCCTGAGCCAGGCATCCAAGTGGTTTTTGATATAGTTATGCTGGAAGAAAAGCCACCTGGAAAGCTCATCTCAGATGGGGTCACACTATGTGATTTTGATAAGGGTTGGTTACAAGGTTCCCAGGGGAGACAGCAAGTATGGCAAACAAGGAGTTGGATGACAAATTGGGCTCTAGGTGGGGCCTGGAAAGAAAAAGGTTTTGTTGGATAATAAGGTTGAAGGATAGAGTCTGTGTTCAGGGAGCCAAGCTCCCCAAAATCTCTGAGTGAAGCTACTTGGTATCATTATGGGGCAGCCCAATATAGGCCAACAGGGGGTAATAGTATCACAGATCCTTTTCTGTTTTAAAGTGTCAGATATTTATTTATTTATTTATTTATTTATGAGAGAGAGGAGGTGGGGAGGGCAGAGGGAGAGGGAGAGAGTCTCAAGCAGACTCCATGCTGAGCACAAAGCCGGTAAAGTGTCATATTTTTATAGAAATTGTCATATTTATGTCAGAAACAGATTGATAGGGATCTCGGACATCATCTGGAAATATCCCCAAAATTTTTACAGTGTATTTTATGGGATAGTTATAGTGTAATTTGTAAGACTGGTGCGTGCAAATTCTATAAAAGTTGAAAAGCCCATGTCCAGTGATAACTGTGATACCATTTTCATATTCCTTTCTTCCAGTATGTCTTCTATGCAAAACATGTATATACATATTTATTTATATACCTATTTATTTATTTGTTTATTTTACAAAAAGAGTAATCACACTGTATTTAGGTTTGTATTTTGTGCTTATTCTCAGGATGTATGAACATTTTCTTATGTTATTAAATATTCTTTAAAATGTAAGTTTTGTTTTATATTTCATCTTCTGGATCTAAAGTAATATATTTGATCATGCCCTTATTGTTAGATATGGATTATATTCTATTTTTTCACTAATAAAAATAACACTGGGATGAGACTCTATCATCAATCTTTGACTCTCTGAATATTTCTTCAGATTAAATTCCCAGAAGAAGAATTAATGAATTCTTATGGGTGCTAAAATTTTTTTTAGTTAATTGGCTTTTCTAGGTAGATATATGCAAATAATTAGAAATGTTGCCATTTCCTTTTCAATAATTACTTCCTTTATTTATTTATGTTTCTTGTCTTATTGCATTGGCCAGACATTTAGAGTGATATTAAATAATTAGGGTCATAGTCAGCATACTGCTTTGTTTCAATTTTTCATGGAAAACCCTCTAGTGTTACACTGCCATATTTCATATGCTTATATTATATTTAGGAATTTTGCATTTATATTCATAGATAAAATTGGTCTGTAGTTTTCTTTTTCTATGCTTTTTTGTCAAGTTTTGTGATAGGGTTATGCTAGCTTTGTAAAATATAATAGGTTTTTCTTCTGCAGAGACATTTTCTGTGTCAGGAGGAGATAGCAATTTCCAACAGGCAAACATGCTGGATATTTGACAGGCCAGTCGGGTGGTTTTCTTTCAGAGATGCAGACAGAAGATACATAATTGAATTCCCACACTCAGCTCATACTGGTTATCCTGTCAGGAGGCTGGCATGTAAAATGATGTGCAATTGCTTCAATTACAAGAATCGAAGCATTTAGACAATTCTCCCACTTCTGTTTGAGATGCAGGCTTTGCCTCTGAGTTTGAAGCTGTCAGGAGTCCAATCTAGCCAATTCCAGACTTGAGATGTTTGCTGTGGGCCATTGCTGGCCCTGTTGCTACAACAGTGCTGATGTGTCAACTGTTATCCTTGTTTAGAGACCTTGCTTATGTTATACACTTTTCGCACTGGCCCCTCTGCTAGGAGACTTGTCAGTACCTTGGTGGGAAGCTGCTCAATAGTCAAAACTTACTTTTTTGAAGGATCCTCAGGCACTGACCCCAACACCCATCTTCTGGTGGCCCTCCAAATTCCAAGTCAGGTCTGGCAGGACTGAGCTCTATTCATTTGCCCAGTGCAAATAATTGGTACAGTAGCAGAGATGACAGTGTGTTCAATGTAACTTGCTAATTTGCTGAGCACTATTAATGTTCTCCCCTAAATATTCCAGGAATCCACCCATATTTTTTTTTTTTTCATCTTCATGGCCACCTCCAGGTCACTGCCATCTCTCACCTGGATTGTTGCAATTAACACTAACTGGTCTTACTGTTTCTAGTCTTTTCTCTACCTCAGTCCATCCATCCTCTGGCCAACCATGTTGATATTTCTAAAATATCAGCAAGCCAATCAGTAACCTGATTTGGTTGCCTCTTTCTTAAAATTTCTGAATGATTCTTCAAGGGATTTCAGATAACGTTAGAACTTGGCATAGCTTATACAACAATATGCAATATTCTCCTCTACTTTCCTTTCTAGTCTGACTTCCTGCATCCCCCCGCTTCTGTACTCTGGCTTTCCAGTGATTCTTTCCATTTCTCCTATGCACCACACCTGTCCTTTGCATATGCTTTCCTTTCTTGAACAACTACTAGGGAAGTACTTATCATTCACCTTTCAGCTCAGACATCATTTTCCATGGATGTTTTCCTGACCCCTCTAGGTTTTTTTCCTTTTAGCACCTGTACTGAGACATATATAATACTTCATTGCACTTGGATGCTTCCCAAGAGAACAAAGGCCATGTCTGCTGTTTCTCTCACACTTAGTACTATCTCTCAGCATATAGGAGGTGCTTAATAAATATCTGTTAAATTAATAAATGGTATTCTTGCCTCTTGGGGAAGCCTCTTCAATCACCAATAAGAAACTCAATTTCCTGACTAAGAAGGTGACCCCTAAGTGAGAAGAAAGTTGAACCCAACTTTCACTCTGAAACCTAAGGGATAACTCAATAGATGCTGAATAAATAAGTGAATGAAGAGGTAGTGTGTATCGTATTCAATGTCTGGCACAGTGCAATAGAAATGACTCTTCATTTGAAATCAAAAGACTGGGTTGCATCTCCAAATCATTTACTTACCACTTAGGTGATTTGAGCAAGTATGATTATTCTCTATCATCTCAACATCATCATCTGAAACAGGGGATCATAACCCCTGCTTGTGTCATAGGCGTACTGAATAACGTATTTAAACACAGTGTGTAAGTTACATAACCAAGATGGTGACACAGGTTGTTCCCAACTTCATTCTCCCCTACAAGAAGACCAACTAGCAATTATCCATAGAAAGATTACGTAGATTACCACTGTGAAAACCCTAGAATCTGGGGGTGTGGCTGAAGTACTTCCCTAGACCGCAGAGACAGAGAAGAAGTACATTAGAAGGGTGAGAGTAGTAGCTACATTCTGACCAAATCACCCCTCCCGTAGGACTGCACAGCACCACACCAAAAGAGCCCGTCTGAGCCTATGGTTTTTCCAGTGGGAAAAACAGAGCCCAAGGTGGACATGTAGCTTCTCCAAGGCCCACTTGGGTCTCATCTCATGGGGATCACTGGGGGAATCTGCAAGGCTTGACTACTCTGGATCAGATAGAGAAGGGGGATAGGGCTTATAGCAACCAGTGCTCAGATCTTAGCAGAACGCATTTCTTCTTGCAGTGGAATCCAAGTAGAGATCCTAGCCAGTGGTTTTGCTCATATGCAGAGTCTAGCTGGTGACCTCTTCTGACCAGGGAACTCAGTTGGTAGTTGTGCCTGACTTGAGTCCCTAGTCAATGAGCAATACTGGCCATGGGGTCCATTCTAGGGCTCCACCCAGATAGGGAAGCAAATTTGCAGCCTTCCCCTATTGCTGAGCATAGCCTCCAGTGCTGCCATCCAGTAAGCCTTGCCAGAGAACCCAGGCAGCCATGAAGCCCATCCTACAGCCACACCTGGGCAGAAATCCAAGTCAATCAAGCCCTGCCCAACTTTAAGTATAGCCTTTGGCCCTGCCTAAGCAGGGAAGCTCAACAGTGACTGTGGACAGCCTTGGAATCCAGCCTACAGTCCTGCCCTGCAATGGAGCCCAGCCTAAAACCCTGCCCGATTGCAGAGCATAGCCTGAAATCTCATCTGACAGCAAAGCTCTGCCTTCAGCCCTGCCTGAGCAGAGTCCAGCCAGTGGCACCATCTGGTTGGGGAGCACAGCCTGAGACCCCACCCTATCAGGAATCATTGCAGACCCCAGCCTATAGCCCTGAAACTTTACATTTCAAGAAACTAGAAAAACAACTCACTAAGCCCAAAGTTAGTAGAAGGGAGGAACTAATAAAGATTGGAGCAGAAATAAATGAACTAGAGAATAGGAAAACAATTGAAAAGATTAAGAAAACTAAGAGTTGGTTCTTTGAAAAGATAGACAAAATTGACAAATCCTTATCTAGACTAACCAAGAAAAAAAGAAAGAGGAGCCAATAAATAAAATTGTAAATGAAACTGAAGACATTCCAACTGATGCCACAGAAATACAAAGGATCATAAGAGACTACTATAAATAATTATAAGCCAACAAACCAGACACTCTAGAAGAAAGAGATAAACTCATAGAAACATACAACATACCAAGACTGGATCAGAAAGAAATAAAAAATCTGAACAGACTAATATTGTGTAAGAAGATTGAATCAGGAATCAAAACCCTCCCAATAAAGAAAACCCAGGAACCAGATGGTTTCACTGGTAATTTCTATCAAACATTTAAAGAAGAATTAATAAAAAATTTTTCTCAAACTCTTTCAAAAAATTGAAGAGGAGGGGGGCGCCTGGGTGGCTCAGATGGTTAAGCGTCTGCCTTCGGCTCGGGTCGTGATCCCGGAGTCCTGGGATCGAGCCCCGCATTGGGCTCCCTGCTCGGCGGAGAGCCTGCTTCTCCCTCTCCCTCTGCCTGCTTCTTCCCCTGCTTGTACACTCTCTCTCTCTGTCAAAAATAAATAAAATCTTTAAAAAAAAAAAAAAAATTGAAGAGGAGGGAACATTCCTAAACTCATTTTATGAGACCAGCATTACCCTGATACCAAAGCCAGATAAGAATACTTCAGATAAAAATAAACAGAAACAAACAAAATATAGGCCAATATCCCTGATGAATATAGATGTAAGAATTTTCAACAAAATACTATAAAACTAAATTCAAAAGCACATTAAAAAGATCATACACCATGATCAAGTGGGATTCATCCCTGGATGAAAGGACGGTTCAACATATACAAATTGATAAATGTGATACATCACAATTGAATGAAAAATAAACATCATATCTCAATAGATGCATAAAAAGCATTTGACAAAATTCAATAGCCATTCATAGTTTATAAAACCACCTAACTGGGTATAGAAAGAACATACCTCGTTCTAAAAAATATTCTATATTACAAGCCCACAGCTAACATCATACTCAATGGCGAAAGGTTGAAAGATTTTCCTCTAAGGTTAGGAACATGATAAAGGTGCCCACTCTTACTTCTCCCATTCAACATAGTACTGGAAGTCCTAACTGGAGCAATTAGGCAAGAAAAAGAAATAAAAAAAATAAATAAATGAAATCAGAAAGGAAGAAGTAAAATTGTCTTTTTTTTCTTTTAAGATTTTATTTATTTGAGAGAGAGTGTGAGCAAGAGCAGGGGGAGTGGTAGAGGGAGAGGGAGAAGCAGACTTCCTGCTGAGCAGGGAACCCAACGTGGGGCTCCATCCCAGGACCCTGGGATTATGACCTGAGCCGAAGGCAGACATTTAACTGACTGAGCCATCCAGGCGCCCCTGTTTTTTTCTTCTGTTATTCTTTCTCATGTCAATTTAATTCTTAAGACCAGCTAGAAGAATCTTGAAGGATAAAGTAAAAAATGTTTTCCTCAACAGTAGTCAAAGAGTGCAAAGTTCCAGTTACAAAATGTCTAAGTTATGGGGATATAATAGGTAGCATGGTGACTATAGCTAACAATACTGTATTGTATACTTAAAAGTAGCTAAGGGAGTAGATCTCAAAAGTTCTCACCACACACATACACAAAATGTAACTTTGTTAGGTGATGGGTGTGTTAACTTACTGTGGTAATCATTTCAGAATATATACATATTAATTCATTGCATTATATACCTTAAATTTACACAGTGTTTTATGTCAATTATATCTCAATAAAGCTAGAAAAACAACATTTTACTCCTTTGAAATTTGAACCACATGAATATAGTAACTATTAAAAATAAAAAATTAGAATTTAAAGAAAAAATTAAATACAGTGTATAAAATGTTAATTGCAATGAGATAATAGAAAAAATATATATATTGGTCCATGCCCCCAGTTCCTAGCACAGGGCTCCTAAAGTCCTTGTAAATTCCCAAGTGATAAGAACACTAGAAACATCTTTTGTTTTAATGAAATGACTGGGTGGACTCCTGGATGGCCTTTGGATGATGCTGGTCACCAGAAAGACCAAGCAATGATTAGAAGCTTGGAATTTTCGGCCCCAACCCTCATCCTCCAGAGAGGAGAGAGGGGCTAGAAATTAGCTAATAATTGATTATGCCTACATGAGGAAGCCTTCATAAAATCCCAGTAATATGGGGTTTGGGGAGCTTCCAGGGGAGGGTGAGGCACCTCAACTCCACAGAGACAGAAGCTCTTGCTCTTGGAACCCTCCCAGACCTTGTCCTATGCATCTCTTCCATCTGGATATTCATCTATATCATTTATCATATTCTTTTATAATAACCCGGTAAACGTAAGTAAAATGTTTGAGTTCTGTGAGCTAATTGAACCCAAGGAGGAGGTTGTAGGAATCTCTGACTTGCAGCCAGTTGACCAGAAGTACAGGCAACAATCTGAACTTGTAACTGGAATCTAAAGTCCAAGGAAGGGGTTGTTGGAGCCCCTGATCTATAGCTAGTCAATCAGAAGCACAGGTGACAATCTGAGCTTGTGATTGGTGTCTAAAGTGGGGGAAAGTCTTGTGGAACTGAGCCCTTACCTGTGAGATCAGATGCTATCTCCAGGGAGATCATGTCAGAATTAAGTTGGAGAACACCCAGCTGGTGTTGGACCTTGCTTGTTGTTGTGGGGGGGAACTTTTACACATTTGCTGACCAGAAGTGTCAGAAGTGAAGTGTTCTGTGTTAGTAGTAAAGGAGACACTCAAGGAAGGAAGTTGTAATAGGGAAGAACTAACTGGGTTTTTGCCTACATAGAAAGGGAAAAAAAGCTGAATTTTCCCCTTAGAATCATGTTACAAAAAATGAGGTATTAATACATTGAAATGACATGGTATAACAATCCCAGCTGTCAATTTCTGAGTGCTTGCTATGTTTGGGAACTTTGCATGCATCATTTTACTTTATCTTCCTGATCATCCTCATTAAAATATGCCTTCTTTTTAAATAGGAGGCAGTTGAGCCTCAGAGAGATTGAGTAACTTGTCCAAGGTCACACAGCTGGCAAATACCTGAGCCAAGCTTCAAATTCATACTGGAATAGTGGAAAAGATGGCAGGAATTGGTCCCAGAAAACTTGGGTCCAAGGCTTGATTCTTTTATTTACTAGTCCTGCGATTTGGAGGCACATCTCTTAAATCCCTGAGCCTCGATTTCCCAGCTGTCAAAAGGGGATGAGTATTTATCTCATGGAGTTGTTGTGAGGATTATAAATAGTTTTGCAATTTAATAGACTGTGCACATTAGCTGTCTTCATTTTTCTAAAGCCCAATGGAAGGAACAGTCATCTCAATACTAATAACTTTGGTTCCCTCCATGTTTTTTACCCTCTTCTCTGTTTGGGGGAGACTGGAGACTCTATATCATGGTGTAAGAATGTGGAGCTGGACTAGGATAGACCCAGGTTCAAGTACTTGTTCTGCTGTACTGGCTTTGGGGGATTACTCAACCTCTGTGAGCCTTAGTTTCCTTAGCCCTAAAATGGGGCCAAAAATGGGTCCTGTGTCCTAAGATCGTTTGTGAGGGACTAGATGGGATAATGCATGTAAGTTCTTTATCAGTTCCTGGTACATCAGAGAGGCTTAACAAAGGACCTCAAAAGCACTACCTAGGTAAGGAATAACAATAGCACATTATGTATTATATACATTATAACACATCTTAATATGAACCAAACCAATTTTATTCTCAAATTTGTTCTTGACATTGATATTATTAGCTTCCTGCTTTATGAATGAGGAAACCATTGCTCAGAGAATTTTAGTAATTTTCCAGAGTTACCCCATTAGGGCTCATTTACACCCAGGAATTCTAACTTTGAGAGCAGGGCTTCATCCACATCAGCACAGTTCTGGAGAATCAAGGAGAACTTAAAGACTCCCAGGGAAGATGGTAGGAATAAGTGAAGTTCACCCGCAGTCACCAAGAAACAGCTAAGAGGTCCCAAAAAGTTCAGCGCAGAGAGCAAGCTGGGGAATATTAGTTTCTTGAGAATGCTAAGAAAAGTATTGAGCCAGTGAAGCTGAGAGGACAATAGCCCTATTAAATGACCTTTCTTTCCTCTCACGCTTGCGTGCTGTGACCCAGACACAGTTGAATGGTTCGTGGATGTCTGCATGGCAGTTTGCAGATACATACCTGGCCATCAACCCTGCTCCATAAACCCCCATAATTAGGCAAGGTCAGACTAGAAGGGGAGGAATCTCAAAGATTGCAAAGTGACCATTTGTGTGTTATTCGAAGTCACTAAGTCCAGCGTCACACATGGATTTTCTAAGGCATTCAAAGATGATCTTCACTCCCCGACAGTTAGGTGCTGGATCTCCTCGATGGTGCATCGATATCAACAATCAGCAAAGTTGAGGGTCTTTTTATACATGACAGCTCCGAGAGATTACATTATGTTCTCAGGTTCTCACCATTCCTAAGGGGCAGCACTGACATTTCACTCCTGCCTACGAATTCATTCTTTTCATAGATGGAGGGTAGGGTTTGATGCTCTAAATCCATTCTCAATGGCACCAAAAGGTGGCACCTGCTGAAGAGTCTGGTTCGAATCGTGACTCTCTACTTACTGCCTGGGAATCTGCGCAGGTGAACTAACCCTGCAAAGCTTCATCAGAGAAATAGTGGTACCAATTTCATAAGGTTCTTTTAAATATTAAATGAGACATGTATCTCATCTTCTTAATCACTTAGGATCCCATTACCTAAGCCACCAAATTGGCAGTCAGGATTCAGACCAGGGAACCCTAGCTGTCTGGCTTCACAGTGCTTGAATCCTCATGAGCATGAAGTATGAGCAGGGTTGGGAAGATTTACACAGAAACGGGCTGGAGACAGAGGTTACAATGCACATGGCTTTGTAATACATCAATGGCTCATTTATTGAGCTTTTGCTAAATGCCAAGCACTTTCCTAAATACTTTATGTGTAGTAACTTTTTTTCACCTTCATAATTATCCCATGAGGTGGGATCCATTGTTAACTCTGTTTCAGAGGTGAGGAACCTGAACATGGGGATGCGGTGACTTGCACAGTGTCACGTAGCTAGTAAGTGTACCCAAGCAGTGTGGTTTAGGAATATACTAACTTACCATCTATCAACCATTATACTAAACCATACCTGTAATACTCACTAGAGCAGGATTTAACTTCAGCACAGTTGACATCTTGGGGCGGCTAGTTCTTCATTGTGGGGGCTGTCCTGTGCATTGTAGGATATTCAGTGGCATCCCTGGCCTCTACCCACTAGACATTGATAGCACTACCCCCCTGCTAGTTGCAATAACCAAAATGTCTCCAAACATTATCACATATTTTCTGGGGATGGGGGGTGTGCAAAATTGATTGGAAGCTTGGTTCAGCCATTTGCCAACTGTGTGAACTTGGACAAGTTACTTAATCTCTCTGAAGCTCAATTACCTCCTATGTAAAAGGATCATCGAAGATGATCAGGAGGATAGAATAAAATGATGCATATAAAGTTCCTGAACATAGTGAGTACTCAACAAATGGTAGCTGAGATGTACCATGCTGCGTGGATGTATAAACCTCACTTCAAGTCATAATTGCCACTTTATACATTGTGCTCACATACATTATTTCGGTAAACGTATGATACAAGCAGGGTTTATGATTCCCCTTTTCAGACCATGACCTTGAGAACCACTGATTAGGGAAATGAGACTCACTAACTAGATAAATCACTCTTCCTTTCTTGGGAAGGGATGCAGGGTATTGAGAGGGGAGGAAATGAGTCTTCTAAAACTGTTTCCTTCTGTAAAGTGGAATGGAAATCTGAGCTGTATTTCTCACTATCTGCCACTCCCAACAATAACAGCAATGATAGATAACATTTTTCAAGATTTTATTTATTTATTTATTTATTTATTTATTTATTTATTTATTTATTTATTTGAGAGAGATCGAGAGCAAGGGAAGGGGCAGAGGGAATCTCAAGCAGACTCCACACTGAGCATGGAGCCCGACGTGGGGCTAGGTCTCACAACCCTGAGATCATGATCCGGGCTGAAATTATGAGTCAGATGCTTAACCAGCAGAGCCACCCAGGCACCCCAGTGGTAGATAACATTTATTGAGCCTTTACTATGCACCGGAAATGATGCTTAATTTTTTGTCATGTGTTGCGTTATTTATTCCTTACAAAAACCTGTAATTATCCTGGCAGTGGGTTGTGTTTACGTGTCCTGATCTTTGTATATTTGCCCTATATTCCTGTCATTTGGTGGTGCCCTCCTTACATGGACTCCAGGCTTGGTCATAGGACTGTTTTCACCAATGGGATACAAGGCTGGATGCAAGCAGAGACTTGAAAAGTACTCATACACAAGGACTTGTCTTTTGCTCCACTTGTCATGTGAACCAGCCCAGGCCAGCCTGCCTGATGATGAGACCTTCATAGCTCAGTTGCCCATGGCTGTCCTGTGCCTGCCAATCCCAAACAGCTGGCAGCTGACCCCAGATGGATGAATGAGCTCCTCCAAGACCAAAAAAATTGCCCAGATGAGCTTAACCCCAATTGCCATGAATTAAGAAACGGTGGTTGCTTTAAGCCACCGTGTTTTGGAGTATTTTATCAGGGATACAGAAAAGGACATGGGTTCAAAGGTTGAATATGTTTCCCTGGCCACACAGCCCGCAAGTGATAACACTGGGAAATGAGCTACTTCACCCCAGATTCACATTGCTCCGGTGCAAGTTAGGGGGACATATTTGGTGAGAGGAAGGACAGGAATTAAACCAGATGAGGAGGTCCTAGTAGCTAGGGCAAGGTTCAGCTGGAGTTGAAGAAAGCCCTGGTGAGGGGGTGCTCAGTTTCATGCTGTTAATCTTTTGCTCATTTCCCTTAGTTATTGGGAAGGTATTCACAGGTAGTGAGAGCCACATCTGAGGTCATTATTCCTCAAGAGGAAGGAGTCTGCAGACCTGAGGCAGGAAAAAAGGAAGGCACAGGGACTGGGTCTGGACCCATGAATTCATCAAAGAATCTCCATATGATTCCCTGTTATCACTTTACTGCCAAAACTTTGCCTCCTACCACCCTGTGTTAAATTCCATATTCCCCAGCATGTCAGGGCTCCTGAACTTCTCACATCCCAAACAACAGAACCTCCTCCAACGTCCATTTTGGGGGTAATTTAGGAGATGGTAAGTCTACTGCCAGTCCTGTTACTCGCCCTGTGCCCTCGCACCTTCAAAGAAGAGTGGACATATTCTTCATTAGTATCCCTACATTTGATGAGATGGCTGGTACTGCTGCACATGGTCGTCCTAAGATGGTATGCATATGGTGGTACTGTCTCTTCTCTGTCTTCTGCGCTGAAGATCCTGGGCCCATCCAACCATTTTGTCCTCTCCCTTCTTTATTCTACCTTCCCATCTGGATCTGTCCATAGTAAGTTCTCAACAAATGTTCGGTGCCCTCATTTTATTTCTGTATTTGTATATACTTGATTGAAAGATCCAAGATTTAGGTTAGAATTTAACAGCGAGGTGGAGACATCTTAGGAGGCATCTCATTTCGGTATCCTGCTCCCAGAAGGTAGGCTCCTTTCCTTTACTTAGTGCTGACCTCAATTTTAACTCAATATATTACATTGCAATGTAATTCTTTGTGTCTGTTTCTTTCCCATACTATTCTGTTTCCTGAGTCTTTAAAATGGTATCTTTTTGATTTTGAATCCATATTATCTAATCCAGGATCTAGACAGTATAATATAGATGAATAAGAAATATTTCTTGAATGAAGAAGTCTGCATTCCAGTCTAGGTCCCCTCTGTCCTTACTTGCGTGGCATTGAGAAGATAATCTTTCTGGACTTAATTTTCTCAGAAAGAAACTGAAGATAATCATACCTATCTGACAGGGTTCTTACAAGAATGAAAGGAAATGAAATCTGTAGAAGTCCCTGAGACTTTTGTAAACATTGGAAGAACATTATTTTCCTTCTTTGTATGTTAACCCATGTGTGAGTGGGTGGTGGGTGCTGTGTTGCATGGAAAGTACCAGATCATCAAGTTGGTTCTTCTGCAAATTTACCCCAGATCTGCCTCATTTATATGCATCCATTCCTTCCAATAAGTGACTCAAGGGCCTGGTTTTCAACACTTTTTGTTCTTTCAAGCACCAGCCTTCCCCAGGTGGTGTCTCTGCGATTAATGGCTACCGAATCACTAGGGCTGGGGCAGACTGGTTTTTCTTGGATTCTTTTTTGAGTTTGTAATCTTAGCTGTCATCCCCTTGACTCTGAAGATTATTAAGCATTCCACAAGGAGGGCATTCTCTTTAAAATAGTTCTGAAACAGCCATGATTGAGGAAAGCCACTTCTCTGCACCCCTGCCCCCTTGCCCAATATCAAGCCAAGAATCATCCATGACCTTGGGAAAGAGGAGGCGGCTTGCCCGGTTCCAAGCTCAATTATCAGGAGATAACCTCTGTGAGTTGGTTAAATAGGATTTCTCTTTCCTAGATCTTTTTTGTTTCTTTCTTTCTCATTCTTTTTTTTTTAGCTCAGCAGGAAAAGGCTGTGCTGAATACAGCAAGGACAAATATGTACCATGTTAGAGGCGAGCTTTCAGTTTTGTTGGGGAGAGAGATTGCATATCAACCTGTAGAGGTACACATTCCACCTCTTCACAGAGAACTTCAAAAAATTGCACTCCAGAGATTTGCTCAAAGGCTGCACGGCCTGCTTTTTAGCGTATAATGTAACATGTGTTTTTATCCTTATAAAATTTTAACTCTTCTTTCACTCTGGATCCCTTGTTTCAAAGTCAAAGTTCTTTTACTTTGTTACTAGAATTGTACCTTCTACCCAGCACCCAAGCGATTTTCCTCCTTCTGCCCAAGGCTTGCATTGAGGTGAATAAAACTGGTCCTCTCTCTCGGCCTTCCGAGCCCCTTTCCATTGGGCAGCTCACTGTTTGTGCTTTTAGGGAATTCTTCATTTTTAGTTTGTTTTTATACCCACCCCCCACCTGCCCCCAGTGCTCAGGTCTCAAGCCCCCTTTTTTATCTGAGAGTAATATATTTTTTTTCTTCCTATTGTGTTTGTACTTTCTTAGAAATGTTAATTCAACAGACATTGATACTTTCTCTGGAACAGTCTCTGTGCTAAGAGATGGTGAATATGTAGGAGGCTTTTTCCAGGAAGAACTCATAATCTGCAAATATGATGTCCTAAAGATTATCTACCTACCTACCTATTTATCAATCATCTATTTATCTATCATCTATGTATCCATTTATCATCTAGCTAGCTAGCAATTATCTATCTATCTATCTAATCTACAGATACCTATGTAGATCTCTCCCTATATCTATCTGTCTAGATCTATCTACCTAGATAGGTAAATAGAAATGCAAATATAGATATAGATTTACAGATAGATAGACAGATAGATATAGATCTACTGTACAAGGAAGTGTAGAGAAAAATCTAATAGAAACTTACTCAAAACTTTGAGTGAGGGTATCCTGGAAAACTTTTCTTTCTTTCTTTTTTTTTTTTTTTGTAAACTTTTCTTTAGAGCTTTGTATTGATGTATGAATAGTTGATAGGTGTTATTCAGGTGTATTTGCAGAGGAAAGACACTCTAAACAAAAGAAATAACATGTAAATAGTTGTAGATACATGTAGGAATGTAGCCTGTGATGTTGGAGTGGGATGGGAATGTGGCTGAAGACTGGGATCTGCCAGAGGAGATCATGGTAAATGGAGCTGGCCAGTAACCGGGGCACATGTGGGGTCTTTCCACATTGGGCTGAAGAGTAGAGCTTGGGCTTCACCCTGTGGATTGTAAGGGGCTGCTGCAGGTTTTTAAGCAGTTGACGGGGCACCTGGGTGGCTCAGTCAGTTGGGCATCTGACTCTTGGTTTTGGCTCAGGTCTTGATCTCAGGGTCGTGGGATTGAGCCCCATGTCGGGCTCTGTGCTCAATGCAGAGTCTGCTTGGGATTCATTCTCTCTCTCTCTCTCTTTTTCTCTCTCTCTGGAATAGATAAGTAAATCTTTAAAAAATAAGCAGTTGAGTAACCTGTTCAAATTAGGAAATTATTGTGACAGTGAAGAATGGACAAATTCAGTAAGAAATTGGGGCAAGATATTCCTCATCCTTTCCATTTGCCAAATCCTGGCCAAAATTTCCAACAAGTTCTTGAGAATAGGCCAGTGCAAAATCAATCAACCCATGTCTCAGAATCCCCTAGGTCAAATGCAGAACTACACTTCTCAGGAAAGACCAGCAACACACGTATAGCAACTCAGGACTAAAACAAGCACACAGGTTGACTCCCAGGACTATAGGTCTTTACTCTGCTGACGTTCCGATGTGGGAGCACATTCCGATGTGGGAGCACTTGGCATTGTGATCCTGCTGTTATTTGCATGTCACTTACTCTGATTTTCGATGACCAGTTACATCATAGTGATCTTTAATTAAAGAAAAGGCTTGTAATTCTTTGTTTCCCAAAAATATCATTTTGAAGTCCAGAAAATGCTCAGGACAGGATCCTATTGGCTGGCATTTAGGTTGTTCATGGTGAGGGCTTCAGTTCTCCCAGGAAGACAGGGTTGCCCCCTCCTCTGTATGCCCACAGTGTTTTCCGCGTATGTAAGTTGCAGACTTTACCATTATACACCGTGATTATATCCTTGAGAAGCAGCACAGCATAGTGATGAAGAACGCATGTCTAGAACCAGAAAACCTGGCTTGGAATCCTGGCAGCCACTTACTGGCTGTGTGAACTTGAGTAAGTGACTTACCCTTTGTTTGCCTCAGCTTCCTTAGCTGAAAAATGAAAACGCTGTTATCTAACTTACAGGGTTTGTCATGAGGAGAAGAGGAGGTAATATGAGTGAAATACTTAGAACAGAAATACTTAGTAAGCACTCACAGAAGTGGTCATTATTTCTTGAATTATTGGACTCCTCTAGAGTTTCTGTCGCCACCATGTCATGTTATACATGAAAAATACTGTGATTTACGTGACACACTGAGAGCCGTGGACAAGGCTGCCGTGTGCTTTGGGACCACACTGGGGGGCTGATCCCATCTCAAGGCTGTCCTGGCTGCCCTGATGGCTGATGGGATTAAACCTGGTGCACACCTGTAACCCATTTGTGGGAAATTCAGACCTGGCAGACTTGTGTTTATCGAAGATGGAGGTGATGATGATGATGGCGGTGATGGTGGTCCTTGTATCCTCTGTGCCCAGCACAATTTTTATCACAGTGTAGGTTCTTAGTAAGTGTTTCAACAAATGGCTTTAATGAGTGGAAGGCAAGAAGACCCTATCTCTTTGCCCACCTGCGGTGATGTATTCTGCTTGTAGAAAAGCAGAGTTCACTAGCTGTATCTATCTCTGTTCTTTTCTGTCCAAGTAATGCATTTTGACATTCTAAAATTACTGAAAATTCTGCGAAATCACTTTGGGAGAAGGGACGAGAAAGGCCTCTTGAAAGATAAGTTGTTCCAGAGTACTTGGGGAGGTTGTAGGTTGGCAGAGCTTTATATTCCAACCACCAGGAAATGCTTGGTCATTCACGGCTCAGAATAAGTCTTGCTGGGCGAAAATACTTATTCCTTAATAAATGGCCTAGTGGTGGTACGTACTTTAAAATGGAGAGAGGGGAGCCATTCTGTTCAGCTGTGGCAAGAAGACAAAAATAGGTCAAGAAGTTCTTGGAATGAAAGTCTTCATATGAACCATATGCCTAGAAGTAAGAATGGGTCCCAGATTCTAGTCTAGATAAGAAATGAAATCTTACTAACTGGTGGACTCCCACTTTCTAAAGTGTTCATTGTGAGACCACAATTCAAGATAGCTCAAATAATTGAAATGGCTAAATAATGTTTAACAAATAGGAGAAAATCTGTCAGTGATAGGAATCTAGGAAAAGTGCTATTTACATGCCTAAATAAGAACTTTCTACGAGACAGAGCAATAATTCCCCAAATTTGTACCGTACCCAATTAGCAAACTTAAAACAACTCACTTTTTTCAGTATTCAAAAGATTTTATTTATTCTAATCCTATCAAAAAATTGCAAGAATGGTACGAAAATGCATGTATTCTCTTTATTCAGATTCACCTCTATCTTTGAAGCATAAAGATCACTTATTTTGAACTGTAAGTGATTAATTTTTGTGTCCAGGAGTTTGCTTATCTTTTGCACAGAACTCTTTGCCTTTGGATTTGGCAGTTGGTGGTAAAGAACTGAGATGCGCAGGCCTTAGGGCCTCCCTTTATTCATGGGCTGGGTGAGGAGGCTGGTGAGGGAGCCAGAAATCTTGGCACAGACTTTTTCTTTGCCAGTAGAGACAGCCAGTTCGAAAGAGGGATCAATTGATCAGTCTAAATTTCCAGGGAGTGGAGGTTACATGCACGTCATGAGTCATTGGCCAGACATACCTGCTCCAGCTGCCAGGCCACAGTTGTCAATCCAAAGCGCTTCTGAAAATGAGGCCAGAACCCACGTTAATGAAGCCTGACTGCCTCGGAATTATTGTTGGATTAATTAACAGCTTTGCCAGTAGTCCATTTGTCCAGGGTCAGTAACAATTTATGGTGAGTCACATTTAAGTAATTTCATTCAATTCAACCAGCATTTACTGCACCCACTAAGAGCCTTGAACAGACCCAATGCAAGCAAAGGGATTAATCTAAGCATCAGATGACAGGGGTTCTAGGCTCCCCTCGGCCATAGTGTTCTGGGCAGGGAGAAGGGAACAGGCCAAGGATTGCCATAGAGAAGGCTGAAGGAAGCAAATCTTCACAAGGGCTGGCTCACTAATTCCAAGGGAAGCAAAATGAATTTCAGACCAATGGGAGTCAAAACTGCTATCTAGGTATCTGTATTCGTCAATATCCTTTTGATTGCAATTGACAGAAAGCCAACACTAACCCGTCAAAGAAACAAACAAAGGAAATGTAATGACTTTTTTAACTGTAACATTCAATGGATTATCTCACATCAGGAATGGCTGGGTCCAGGTACCCAAATGATGGCCTTCGGCTTTGTTTTCTTCTGTATATGGTTTATTCTCAGGCATTCTTCTCATCCTAGTTTTGGGTTAACCTACCACCACTCCCACCACCAAAAGCAGACTCTGGTGCAGGGAGTTTATTTGGGAAATGCAGTGACCATGCAGATGCACCGCTCGGACCCCATGCTGTGGGAAGCAGCTGACTGACAACCCTACCAACACCCTTCCGGATCCACCATCATGTTCAAGGGAAAGCCACACTTCCCATGGGCTGCTCCTAGTGAATGCCTGAGCATAGTGAGGTCATGGAGGCACACCAGTTCTTGGTAGTTGCAGGACTCCTCTGACAGATGGCTTTCCCTGGAGAACCCTTCTTGGCCTGACCAACCTTGTCTTGGAACTGCAGCCCATGGCTCCCTGCTTAAGGCTTAGTAGATGGAGGAAGATTCTAGGCGGCAGCCCTTCTCATGTCCAGTCAGGAGGTGCATGCAAGCTGGGGCTTAGAGACCTTAGTGTTACATGTATTCTTGGATGCCAAGTTCACCCCAAAGCACGCTGGATACAGTGACCAGCTATCAGTTACTGGTGGGGAAGCATCCTTTTGCTACCACATGCTGAGCTCTCGTTAGATGAGCCTTCAGTGGCCGGATCCTCATTGGCTCAGGGCATGGGGAGCTGGAAGACTGCAAAGATATTTTCTCACGCCCAGACGCTGCTCCTTCACTGCTAGCCCTGTAGAAGAGCTGGCAATCTTGGAGATGTCGTTCTGCCACCGCTTAGCACACTTCACTTTCAGCCACAGACAGAGGCCGTGTTTGTGTTTGGTTTGGGAGGTGGCCTCTACCCCAGTACCCTGCGGTGGGGAAACAGGAGAGGGGTACAATTAGCAGTTAACAGCTTTATCTCTACTCACATGTAAGAGACATAATTAGCTGGCTCCATCTGTTCCTGATACCTGCTGGAGTCAGCCATTCACACCTCAGCCAGATATTACACTGAGTGGGAGGGCCCGAAAAGGAAACATTTCAAAAATAACTCACGTTTTGTTGTTTCAGACATCCTGCCCCTATGGAGTGGGTCTCCCAACTTTGCTTCCCTCAGGTGTACACAATTTGCTGTCAGTTGGCAAGGAAAGGTGCAAGCTAATGAATATGGAAGCTGATGGCACACGATTTTCCCAGGCACTCAGAGCTTCAAGTTAAAGAGACAAGACTTGGTGTACAAAATACCAGCACACCAAGTAGCGGGGCTCTGTCCCGCTTGGGTCTGTGTCACAGAATGGGTGTTGGGCTCACATGGTGGAAAATATCTTCAGAGCCAAAGTCCAAATTTGGAAGGACCACCTGGAGCCTCTGTGGCTGCCAGGGTAAGTGACTGGCCCAAGGTCACACAGCTAGGCAGATGAGCTGGGATTCCCAACTAAGTCTCTTTTCTTAATCATGATATATCACTGATGCTGGATGAAGTTTTGGGGATGTCATGGTCTCCTGGGGATTAGGAAAATCCAAGACAACTTTTATTTTCAAGGCCAAAACAGCAATGCAAAAATGAGACATTTAAAAAGAATGTTTCCACCTACATAAGTAATGCTTTTAATGTAAAAAGGCACCATGCAATATAGTTGGGTTATCCACAAAGTAATTACAGGACTCATAAAATATTAATTCATAGCACACTCTGAGAGGCAGAGCCTGAATGAGGGCTATGTATTCGACGGGGTCTCAACAGGAGGATGACACACTCGGAATAGCATTATTCAAGGAGGTTTATTTACAAAGGGATGATTTACAGATGTGCTGAGGTAGGGGAACCACAAAAGACAGTGTAGTCATTTGGGTGAGGAGCAGCCAACTGTCACCACCTCCAGGCTCCAGGGGATGAGTGGAAGGAGATGGAGCGATGTAGAATGTACCACCACAGGTGCAGTGCTGACTTGTCAGAGGCAACAGATGTCCCGAAGTGACCTCAAAGGACGGGACCCAGGTGGTAAATGATATGACCTCACAGTCCTTCCTCTCCCTGATTCCTTGCCAGGAATCCCCGTTGGCAGAATGCACTTGGAAAGCTGCAGGTACAGGCAGGGCAGGGACTAGGGCAAGACAAGTGAGTCATCAAGGGATCCACACTAAGGAAGACTTCACTCTCAGGGCCGTGCAAGTGCAGGATTGGGGCCTGGGACCCTTGCAAGGGAGTGAGGGTCTCCCTACAATTGACACCCTCGCTGTCTTGCTCACCTCTCCCTGGTCCCAGCCCTAGGCTTGGGAGTCTGCAGTGAGATCTGTACAGCTTAGCGTTTTGCAGTCACGGTGAGGGGGCAGAGAGGGAAAGAGGGAGTCTCGTGGAGCATGAGGAAGAAATCCAGCGCAGGAAATGTTCAAAATTCTAAGGCAAACATTTTTCATTGCATCATATTTACCTGTGTCTGAGACTGTGTATATTAACCTTACTTGGAGAGAAAGTCAAAAGCCTAAATAGGAGACCTTGATGACACCTCATTTTCACCCTGTGATTAAACCTTGATGGACCTCATCAGTTGTGGGTTATTGGAGAGTGAGCTGCTTCCCTTTTGGGACACAGGCAGCCAGAGATAAGAGAGAGGCTGCACGGAACATGCCTGAGTGACTGGCATCCTCTGCAGGCAAACATATTGGCCTTTTCCATTCTTCTGTGGCTCCCAGAATATATTCATCTTCTATTCTCAGCCCAGCTCAGTCACTGGCTCTCCCATGGGCTTTAGCTCTTGCTACTTCAGCCATGCTTTCGTCCCTGAGTCATTTCAGACACCCAGCTTTATCCACAGACATCATTTGGGGCAAGGACTTTCATTCTGAACTTCTTCCTGCCCCCTGTTTTTGGTCTGACCCTCATTAGACAATTATACAGTTTTGAGTTGTTCTTATGCTTTGTCCTCATGCTGGCGGGGGAGGTGGGTGGGGGAGGACTGCTTCAGGGTCACCAACTGTCACCACTGGCACTAGGATTCAAGACAAATGTCACAGTCCTACGGCCTAGGTAAGGACATAGTCTTTGTCAATGGAAGGAAACAGCAGAAGAAGAGAAGTCAGGGTCCCCCCTAATCTCTTATCAACCTGTGGAGAGTGTATAGGGCCAGACAGTTCCAAACATGCCATGTGAGTCTATGTCCTAGTGGATGGACCCTTTCCCTTGCTTTCCCTCCTTTTTGTAAGGTAGGCACATCTGTGGGAGGAGTAACCAGACTATGAGGTACCCCAGCTGTTGGCGAGAGTTTGTCTAGCAATGCCAGTTTTTGAACTTGAAGACCTTGGGGCCCGTGTGAAATTGTAGTACTTTCTGCCAGGGTTGGGGAAGATGCCGCTAGTCCCGTGATGCAGTCCCTCCCACCAGGAGACAGGTGAACCGGATTCCAGTTATCCCTTTGTCCAAACCAGGGTAGGCTGCTGGGATCACTCTGAGACACTGTGGCTCTTTGCATCCCTGTCATAGATTATTTAATGTACACCTGTAGTGGACCATGATTTGAAAAGTTAAGGCACACACAGAACAGTGATACTGAAATGCAGCAATTAATGAGGAACAGAAATCTGGTAATAAATCAGCAAAGTCCCCTCAGACTGACTTTCCCCAGATTTGAAAGTTGCATTCATCTGATAAAAGTTGTATAAGGTGCGCTTCAAAACTAAAGTAGAAAATAGAAATATAGTGACAATTATAGACTATTTTGCTTTTCATTTATTGAGAATAATGACTCTCTCCACACCTGCAATGTGTTATTTGTAGAGATGTGCTTACAAATATCAGCCAGGAACCTTTTCTTTCATCTTACCATTTAGAACAACAATTATATATTTTAAAAAATCAGCACAAAATTTAGAATTCCAAACATCAGCTCATAAAAGGAGTTTTTGTCTTTTTTTTTTTTTTGATGCCTTGCAACATAGTAAAACTCTGTCCTGAAACCGACTAGTGTTTTTTCTCTCTTTCATAAATAATTTAAAGTAAATCCACCAGCTTTATATCACATGTTAAATGGGGACATGTCAAAACTTGTCTTAATATTATGAAGAATGTAACATGATCTTTACAGCACACTATTTAATAAGATGCTGCTATAATAGAACATTTTTTTTTTTTAAAGAAAGAAGTCACCTATTTATCAATGCTGAAATGATTAAAAAATCCCTAAGGGCTTACAGCAATATATTTACTTACAAGAGGGATTCATGAGTCAGAAGAGAAGAAGCCGGTGTTGTAGAGAAACCTGCCCCACTTGCTAGCTTTTTGGGTTTGAGCAAGTCACTCAAACTTTCTGATCTTCAGTTTCCCTCATCTTTAAAAATGGGAAAGTGACACCTACTTTGCAAGGTTGTTTTGATGATTGCCTGAAATATCTGAAGTGCTTGGTACAGAATAGGTTGTCATTAAATAAGAGTTTTTATTATTGATTTATCCGTTGAACACATTTATTGAGCACGTACAATGTATCAGGCTGAGTTAAAAAGAAAAGATGGGATGTAATCTCAACACTGTAGCATCAGATGAAAGATTACAACACTGTGTGAAGTATGATAATTGAACATTGCTTTTTGCCTCATTGATTAGGGAAGTGAGAGTTCCCTCATATCCCTGTACTAATAATAGGAACTAATATTTGTAGGATGCTTGTGAGGTGCATGGAGTCGTGTTGAATGCTCACTTTCACTGTTACTTATGGCTCACAACAAACCCACCAAGTAGTCACTAGAATTATTATCATATCCATCCGATGAAGAAATGGAAACCCAGAGAAATTAAGTAACGAGTAAGGGGTAAAGGTGGGTACCGAACCCTGAAAATTTGCTTTCAGAGCCCACACATTTAACCACCACACATTGGCCAGGAAGTATCTTAAAAGCTAAGAAAATTGATACACAGGGTGAAGGTTATCCACCTGATTCAGGAACAAGGCTCCAAACGGGGCCATGGGGTTGATCTGTTCTGGAGAACTGGCTAAGAAGTTGACCATGGCAGAGAGGCGAGAATAGGATGGAAGGAGTTTGAGAGGGGGACGCAATGCTGCTGCTGATGTCATAGTATTTTATGGGAAAGATCAAAAGAAATGCCATAAAAGGAGTGCAAGTAGGAGGGGCAGAGAGGAAGGAGCTTCCGTTTCCAGAGTAATAGCTGAGTAGCAGTGTAGTCAATGTAAGTAATAGCAGGCAGCATATGGAACTTTTCCAAAACACTGACCTGGGGTAACAGAAATATAAGGATGCTCCCATTTTGATGTTGGGAATTAGATACAGGGTTGGCGGATACGGGTAAAATCAGAAGCTTTTTGCCTTGGGAGGATGTTCCGGCAGAGAGGTAATTCAAAGGGAACTCAGCATATCCCTCCTAAGATGAGTCCCGTAGAAACCATTGGTTTCTGCAGGACGTGGTGAATCAGATCTATCTGAATAGATGAGCTTGTGGTTGGGTCCTGCCACATTCCCCAGAGCACGTGACTGGCACTCTGGACTCTTACTCCTGACCATCTGGAGAATGAAGATGTTGTGTAGTAGGACTGGTCCAGAGTGAAAATGGAATCACCAACAAGACAAATAGGAGTGCCCTTTTAAGGAGAGCCATTTTGAAGCTCAAAGGCCAAGAGGCATGGGGATGGCAAATTTGTGTGCAGTACGAGCTGGGATGGGCAAGGCTGGACTTGGTCAGGCACCTATAGCAGGGTATCTGGCCTTTTTACTCAGTGCTGGGGTCCTTGGCAGAGTTCTCGAGTTAATGATGTTTCTAAGCCATTGGGAGGAATGCATATTAACAAGGATGGAAGTGCCAGCTCAAACTGGTTTAAGTAAAATAAAAAGGATATCTTGACTCACTAGCAAAGTCCTTTGGGTCCACTAGTTGTAGATCCAGGGATTTAGACTACACTGTCTGATTTTCTCTCTCCTTCTCTGACTCCTTTCCTTTTCTCTATATTGTTTGAATCTTAGGCAGTCTCTTTCCAGTTAGCTGTAAAGATAGACATGTGTAGCTTCAGAAATTACATGGTCCTTAGTACCTAAGATCTTGGAAGGAAGGAAAGAATATCCCTTTTCCAGCATCCATGTGGGCTGAGATCCACCACAAGCCCACCTTTGGAATAATCACTGTTTGGTGAGATAAGATATGCCAATTGGAGTGGTGCTGTGGGTATCTCAGTCAGTTAAGCGTCTACCTTCAGCTTAGGTCATGATCTCGAGGTCCTGGGATTGAGCCCCACATGAGGCTCCCTGCTCAGTGGGGAGTCTGCTTCTCCCTCTCCCTCTGCTCCTCCCCTTCTGTTTGTGCTCTCTCTCTCTCAAATAAATAAATGAATAAATAATCCTAAAAAAATAAGATATGCCAGTTGGAGAGCCTGGGTCAAGAGAAGCAGAACCCCAGAGTTCGTAGGCCCCATAGTTGGGGAGAGGTAATTCTCAAGAGCAGCACAGCAAGCGAGGGGCTTGCCAATGTTGGGCTGAACTCTGCCCCTGTTTCCTCGAAGCCAGTGTCCTCAAGGTGTGGACTTCCGGACCAATAGCATCAGCAGCACCTGGGAACTTGACAGTTTCTGGGCTCCAATCAGACTCACTGAATCAGGAATCCTATTTTAGCTGCCTTCTGTGTGATTTTATATGTGCCAAAGTTTGAGAACCATTCTTCCATTTGGTGAGTCCCTTTTACATCCTTTATATCTACTTTCTTCCTTCAATTGTTTTGTGAAATGCAGTCAGAGCCCTAGGAATTGATCCCTCATCTATACTTGGGCAAGACATTTGTCCCTATCAAGTGGGCAAAGCCGGGGCGCCTGGGTAGCTCCGTTGTTAAGCGTCTGCCTTTGGGTCAGGTCATGGTCCCAGGGTCCTGGGATCGAGCCCCACATCGAGTCACACATCGAGCCCCACATCGAGCCCCACATCGGGCTCCCTGCTCTGCGGGAAGCCTGCTTCTCCCTCCCCCACTCCCCCTGCTTGTGTTCCCTCTCTCGCTGTGTCTCTCTCTGTCAAATAAAGAAATAAAATCTTAAAAAAAAAAAAAAAGTGGGCAAAGCCCCTGAAGTTTCTCGCTCACAAGGCATGATCCACCAGAGAAGAATCTCTTACTAAATTTTTATTCTTTCACGTTGGTGGCTGAGAAAGGCACGAGGTTTTTTAGTATTCTTGTCTGGTAACAGATATCACTTAGAAATCCATTTTATAATCATTTAAACTGGCTTGCTTTGGGTCTATTTACATAATTCCGTGAGACGCATGGAAGGAGAGGCAGAGTGTTATTTTTCTGCAGCCAAATACATGGAAAAAGCCTTTCTGAGGTAATTAGCACTTCAGTGCTCCCCACACAGAGGGCACTGTGAAGAAGTGTGCCTTGTGGGTTCAGGGCCACCCAAGTGTGGAAAGAATGAGCTTTCTACCTGGGAAAGGCAAACAACACACTTTGTATGAAGCCTATTTACTTATGTGAGTAATTTGCATGAAGGTGATGGAGCAGTGGCTTCCTGTGCATGGTGGGAGCTCATCTAGGAACAAACAAGGCACTTTTAAGGCCACTGAGATGTAGTACTCTGGGGGAGGGATGCCTAGCCTCCTGCCAGCAGGACTGGATATACCAGTCATTCTTGCTGAGAATCAAGTCAGAGTTATAGCCCCCCGTGGATGCCCGCAGAGACTTTTTAAGGGGAAAGATCTGCTTCTTCAGGGCACCAGATGTGGTGGAGAAATTTGTGCTTAACCCTCACTGTGTATTAGTTACAATCACTATTTTGTGTTTTTATTTACAATAATTATTGCTAGTTACATGTATCATATGTGTTAGCTATAATCATTACTATTAATAACCAGAAGAGACTGGGTAAAAATAATAGTAGATGAGTAACCACAAAGAGTTCTTAAGTAATAACACAAAGCATGTGATAAACAAAGACAAGTTTCAGGAAACACCACAGTGTTGCAAGTGAGGTTGAGTAATGACTTGTGCTTTTTTTGGCGCGGGGGGGGGGGGGGGGGGGGGG
>NW_022589748.1:13336186-13364536 GCF_004348235.1 Phoca vitulina | reverse complement strand
GGGCGGGGGGGGGGAGTCAGAGCAGGATCAGGCTCTAACGGGCTTTATCTGCAAATCCCAATTGGTGGTATGGCTAAGGTGGGCGGGTTACTGAGAATTAAGACCCATTTTAGGATGGAGTTTTTGAGGCAAAATGGTGGTTTATTAAAGCACGGGGACAGGACCCATGGGCAGCAAGAGTACCAGCGTTGTGAGGAGTGGCTGATTATATACTAAGGGGTTGGGGGAGGTAAGGAAAAGGGAGGTTTCAAAAGGATTTTCACGTTGAAGAAGACTCACAGGATCCTGGAGGCCTTGCCATGGTCAAGTTAAGGTTGTTTTTCCCTCCAGCAAGGCATTAACATGAAGATAGTTGGGAGCTTCCTGGAGGAACTTTATACTCTGCCCTCTTCAAGTGTCTGTCAATGGGCTGCAGGTTATAAGGACATTTAATTGTATCTATATTTCCTTCTGGAAGCTAGGTTATTGATAGAAATGCTTTGTTCTTGTAGATTGCTAAAATATTTGTAAACTGAGGAAGACTCAGGTCTTGCAGGATTGTAATCTCTACAAATTAACTAGTTGTTTTTCCTTTCCTTAGCTTTAGGGTATCCAGGAGTGCCTGAGGAATGTCACAAATATCCCATCTGGGCGGGGGCGGGGGGGGGGGGTTGTGGGGTGTCAGCTTCTGCTTTGTCCTCAGCTTGCCTTCTGTTCCTTCATCAATTATAGTGGCCATCATTGTCATCATCCACCTCCTCATCACCATCTCCTCCTCCTCTCCTTCCTCCTCCTCCTTCCCTCCCTCTCCTTCTCCTCTCAATATACTTTTCTCACTGGATTCTTTTCCCCACCCCATTTCCAAATACTAGAAATAAGGATGCACACTTACTAACACTTTATAAATGGTGCCGTATCTTTATGGAGAATAGAACTCTAAGACACTTTATAAAATAACTCTTCACCTTCAAAATCTTCCTAAAGGGAAAGATTTGCATCTTAGCTCCCAAAGGCCTATTTTCACCAAGAAGTAGATGGAGATGACAACCTTTATAGTTTCATTTATCTTTTGACCTAAAGCCAGAAGGGTTTTATTTAGTGGCAGTCAAGGCAGCTTGCTGTCGCCTTTGGCTATATTTTTTAAATTGTCAGTGGTACAAACTACATGAGTAATTCCTAAATATATTCTTCTTGTAAAAGATTTAAATGTATATATAATGTGAGTCTTCATTCACATACTTCCACCTTTGAGTGCACTCTGTCCCCAGAGGTGACCATTGTTCACAGTTTGGTGTGGATTCTTCCAGTTCTTCTTTTTTGAAACACACCCACACACAAACACACTCACACACATTTCAATAATCTACATATTGTTTTTTTAAACAACTTTATTGAGGAATAATTGACCTATGATAATCTGTACTTATTTAAAGTGTGATAAATTTTGACGTTTGTATACACCTGTGAATCCATCACCACAATCAAGAGAATGAACACACCCATCATCCTTCCATGTTTCCATGTGCCCTTTTGTAATCCCTCTCTCTTGTTCCTCACCCCCACCCATCACTCCCCAGGCAACCATTGATGTGTTCTGTCACTGTTCATTAGCTTGCATTTCCTAGAATTTGTTTAAATGGAATTACAATATGTATGCCTGTCTGGCTTCTTGCACTCAGCATAATTACTTTGAGTTTCATTCAACATGCACTTGTTGTGTATGTATTAATAATTCATTACTTTTTATTACTGAGAGATATTCCATTGTGTGGATATTTCCATTTCTTTATCCGTTCACCTATTGAAGGACATATGGGTTGTTTCCAGTTTGGAGCTATTACGAATAAAGCCATTATGATCATTTGTGTATAAGACTTTGTAAGGATATATACTTTCCTTTTTCCTTTAAATACCTAGGAGTGAGAGGGCTGGAACATATGATAGGCATGTGTTTAACTTCTTAAGAAACTGGCAAACTGTTCCCCAAAGTGGTTGTACCATTTTCATTCCCTCTGGTAATTCCTCCACATCCTCACCAACACTTGACATCTTTAGCCTTTTTACTTTTAGCCATTCCAGTAAGTGTGTAAGGGCACCTCACTGCGGGTTTAATTTGCATTTCTTTAATGACTAGTGTTGAGCATCTTTTCATGTGCTAATTATTCATCTCCATATCTCCTTTGGTGAAGGATCCATTCAAATCTTTTGCCCAGTTTTTTAAAAATCAGTTTTTTTTTCTAACTACTGAGTTTTGAGAATTCTTTATTTATTCTGGATAGAGTCCCTTATCAGATAATTGATTTGCAGATATGTCTCCCATTCTGTGGCTTGCTTTTCCATTCTCTTAAACTGTTTCTATAAAGAACGGAAGTTTTAAATTTTGATGATGCCCAATTTATTAGTTTGTTCTTATATGGATCATGCTTTTGCTGTAGTATCCAGGGAATCTCTGCCTAAATCAAGGTCACAAAAATTTTCACCTATGATTATTTTTCTGGAAGCTTTATAGTTTTACATTGTATATTTAAGTCTATAATCATTTTGAGTTCATTTTTTTTTTTAAGATTTTATTTATTTATTTGACAGAGAGAGACACAGCGAGAGAGGGAACACAAGCAGGCAGAGTGGGGGAGGGAGAAGCAGGCTTCCCGCAGAGCAGGGAGCCCGATGTGGGGCTCGATGTGGGGCTCGATGTGGGGCTCGATCCCAGGGCCCTGGGATCATGACCTGAGCCGAAGGCAGACGCTTAACGACTGAGCCACCCAGGTGCCCCTTGAGTTAATTTTTGTATATGGTGTAGGGTATGCATCACAATTGATTTGATTTGATTAATATTAGTTTTTGTATGTGGGTATCCAAATGTTCCAGTACCATTTGTTGAGAAGACAATCCTTTATCCATTAGATTGCTCTTGTAACTTGGTTGAAAATCAGTTGCTCAAACGTGTGTATATCTATTTCTGGATTCTATTTTGTTCCATTATCTATGCCAATACCATTCTATCCTAAGTATTGTGGCTTTATAATAAGTTTTGAAATGAGGTAGTGTTATTCCTCTTCCAACTTTAGTTAACTTTTTCAATGTTGTTCTGGCTATTCTAAGCTCTTTCCATATAAATTTCCATATAAATTAATAACAATTTCCATAAAACTTATAGAACCAGTTTGTTGGTTCCTACATAAAAGTCCTGCTGGGATTTTTTTTTTTTTTCTGCTGGGATTTTTTTAATGGGATTGCATTGAATCTATGGATAAATTGGAGAGGAACTGACACCTTGAATGTATTGAATCTTCTGACCCATAAGCACTATATATCTCTTCATTTATTTAAATATCTTTTAATTTCTGTCAGCCATGTTTTGTATTTTTCAGTGTAGTTTTTTCACATCTTTTTTTCCCCAATTTATCCTTAAGTATTTCATATTTCTTGATTTATAAAGGCTATACATTTCCAATTGTTTATTGCTAGTAATCAAAATACACGTGATTGTTATCATTGATCTTAAGTCCTGCAATCTTGCTAAACACACTTGTTCAGGTCTCATAGCTTTTTTCTACATTCTTTCAAATTTCCTATATAGATAATCATGTCATCTGTGAAAAGGGCAGGTCTAATTCTTTTTTTTGCAATCTGAATGTCCTTTATTGCTTTTCTTTGACTGATTATACTGGCTAGAGCTTCCACATCAATGTTGAATAGAAATGGTGAGAATGGATGCTTTTGTCTTGCTCTTGATCTTAGACAATCTTGATCTTAGAAGATTTTTAACCATCACATATATTTCTAGTTTGCTGCAATTTTTTTAAAATCAGGAATGAATGTTGGGTTTTGTCAAATGCTTTTTCTGTGTCTATTGAAATGATAATTTTTTTCTTTGTAGTTTGTTGATATTGTGAATTACATAGATTGATATATATATATATTTTTTAAATATTTTATTTATTTGAGAGAGAGAATGAGAGAGAGAGAGAACATGAGAGGGGGGAGGGTCAGAGGGAGAAGCAGACTCCCTGCTGAGCAGGGAGCCCGATGCGGGACTCGATCCTGGGACTCCAGGATCATGACCTGAGCCGAAGGCAGTCGCTTAACCAACTGAGCCACCCAGGCACCCCTAGATTGATATATATTTTTAAACATAAATTGATTTTTGATGTTAAGTTAATCTGTATTCCTGGGGAAAATTCCATTTGGTCATGATGTATTACCTCATTTATATATTGTTGAATTCAATTTACTGAAATTTGCATCTATGTCCATGAGGGATATTGGTCTGTAGGTTTTTCTTGTAATGTCTTCACCTGGTTTTGCCATCAGTATAATGTTGGCCTCAGAATCAGTTACAAAGTATGCCCAACTCTTTAATTTTCTGAAGAAGTTTGTGTGGACTTGCTATTTTTTTTCTTACATTTTTTTTTTAACAGGAGAAAATTAAATTTAATAGCATATATGTATGGAGAATTGACACAGACATGGAAAATCTTTTTTTTTTTTTTTTTTACGTTTTTGATAGAATTCACCACTGAAGACACTTGGACTTGACATTTTCTTTGTGGGAAGATTTCTAACCATAGTTACAATTTTCATAAATTTAGAGCTACTTAAGCTATCTATTTCTTCTTTAGTAAGCTTTGGTAGTTTGTGTTTTTCAAGGAATTTATCCATTTCATTTAAGTGGTTATATTTTTTGGCATAAAGTTGTTCATCATATTTTCATAATGATTCTTTTAATATCTATATACTCTGTGATAATTTAACTTCTCTCACTCCTGATGTTAACTTTTGTTTTCTGTCTCCCCTCCTCCCCCCTTATCTGTCAATTTTATCTATCTTTTCAAAGAACAAGATTTTGGTTCCATTGTTGTTGTTGTTTTTTCTATTTTTCTGCTTTCTATTTCAGTGATATTTACTTTGATTTTCATTAGTTCCTTTCTTATGGGGCTTACTTTGGATTTAGTTGCTCTTCTGGGTTTTTGAAGATGGAAGTTGAGGCCATTGATGAGACCTTTCTCTTTTTCTGATGTAGGCAGCCAGTGCCATTTTCCCCTCTAAGTTCCATGTTAATGGCACTCCAGAAATTCTCACTTCTTTTGCTTCCTGTCTTTCAGGTTCAGTTCTACACTGCTTGGTACCCAGTATCTTACAAACTATTGTTTCATATATTATGTCCATTTTTTTAGTTGTTTCAGATGGGAGGGTAAATCTGGTCCCCAGTATTCTATTTGGCCAGAAATGGAGGTGTACGTATTTCTTTACACTTTGATTAAAAGAGAGAGAGAGAGAGAGAAGGAAATAGGTAAACTATAAGGAAATGAGGAAGTAAGGCTAGAAATAGGTAGGGTATACAACATGCTAAGGGGATTGGGGAGTCATTAAAAGATGAATCTTGGGACGTCATTCCTTCATCATTCATTCATTAAGCACTAACTGTGTACCAGATACGGTGCCAAATACTTTATACTCACAGTCTTAATCTCTATAATATTACTCTTGAAGTAAGCATTCTACCATTGCCCCCATTTCAAAAATGTTGAAAACTAAGGTTCAGAGAAGTTAGAACAACTAAACTGTGGGATTGGAACCTAGATTTGTCTGAGTCTCTCCTCAACAACTCCAGCACCTTACCTGTTGATTAATAAACAGCCTTATACCTGGGCTTCTCCCCAACATATACAATAAAGAGCTCACCCTCTGCTCTGTGTGAATTTTTTTTTTATTCTCTGTGGATATAAATTCAAAATTCATCTGCCTGAAAGAAGATGTATAAAGTTTTTATGTTAGGCTCATTCTGTATTTCTGAAGACTCTGGCACACTTGAGAATTTGATAACTCATTGAAAAATGTCTTTTTTCTCTCTTGCCTCCTTTAAGGTTTATACATATATCTGGGATTTTGACAAACTCACTCTTTCTTGATGGAAACTAACTTGCTAGAGCCCATAATCCTTAGTTAAGTTCAATTAGCCAACCTCATTTTTAAGCCTAAAATAGTGCATTTCCTGAACTATCTTCCCCTGAGCTCTCCTGACCTCCTTCCCTCTCCATCCTTCCTACCAGCATGGAGACCTGCTATTAGGAAAGTATTTGATTTCAGGGACTTAATTTACAGGGTCTGTTTTCCTCTTTGAGTTACAGAAATGCCTGGTAGTAGAGTTAAAATAAGCTTTGCCAATAAATTAAGGAGATCTCAGAGTATTGGCCACAAGTGGAAAGGAATTTTCCAAGATTAACTGTGATGGAGGTCTAGTTAGAGGAGTAAAGCCCATCGCACTCAATATGCCCTCTTCCTGGAGAACGGCTGCCCCCCACACTGCAGGGATGGAACCTGGGAGCCAATTTTGAACCCTGCACTCCTACCCCCTGGCCACAGCTTGTTGAACCAGGAGTGGACACCTGACCTTAAATGGAGCAGTGATGTTCAATGGACCAGTGATATTCTTCCTGCCAGGAACCTGGAATTGGATTTAGAAATGTGATTTATTTTCTGCTGGTTATTTTGAAACAAGAACATGCAAATTTGGGAGCTATGGGGCAGCCACAGTTGGTCATTAACTCTCTGACTCAGCCAAAGCTAGTCTGAGAGAGGGAATAAAGTGGACACATGGAAGCAGAGATGAAAGGCCATCTGGCCCCAGAAAGGGAGTGAGGAAGGGTAAGAAGGAGGAAGGTGGGGAGAGAGGAGGGTATAGGGGAGGAGGGAGGGGAGAGACAGAGACAGGAAAAGCTGCAGGCTTTCTGACTTCTTTCCAGCTCCTCTTTTCCAGTCCCTTGTTGGGAGGCTTGGCTGTCCTCTGTAACCTTCAGTTCCCAGCTATGCCCTGTATTATCTTCATTTCGTTTTTTTGGTTTGAGATAACACAAAGAACCTTGATTTAGACACACTTGCTCTTTGGTGCCTCTCCAATTGTGGAATCACAAATAGAAATCAGCAAGTGTCCCGGGGTGATAGTTGGATATGCTTGGGTGGGGGGTACATGTGGGAGCTTACCCTTAAACTGCTGGGGTTAGTTCGTGAAAACACAGATCATCTCTGTGAAAACAATGTGTTGGAAAGTTTTCCTGATCCTCAGCAGACAGGCATGGCATCTACAGATTCATCAAAATTTCAGATAGATGGCCCAGTGGGAGAGAGGAGTTGGGACTGGCATGGAAGCATCCATTTGGGGTGGGAGGGGTTATCAGGAAGATCAGCCAAATGGGCAAAGCACGAGGTCAAAGTGGCAAGGTGATCTTGAATCACAGTTCAGGAAAATTGTGGCTACCAGGGTCTGAGCTAAACAAGCAGAATGTTCAAACAGGTGGGTCTAAAGTGATGCTTAAAAGCCTACATGGTCATAAGCGGAAGGGATTCAACCGTAATTGCCTGAATTATTGTTTGCAGAGGGACGTTTTATGATGTTTCACAGGAAGTGTCTTATGTTGTCCAGAGGGAACACTGGTTTTTAGCCCAGATGCCAAGTGGGAAGTGACTTCTTTCTCCAAAAAGAGTTTTATACGACCCCTCTCTATACCAGTGTTCATGGAATGCTATTCATAGCACAAAGAATTCATCCAGCAAAGTGATCAAACTCAAAAGAGTTTTTGTGAGAATGAGAGAGAATTAAATAGGAACCACAAACTCGGTACATTTTAGCTGTTCCTCTGTCACTCTCACTACGATTGCAGTTAATTACTGTATGTGACTGGACCGCAATATTCAATGCCTATTATTCCTTTATACAATAAAAAGAAACTCCTGATATTATTTTTTTATCACCTTTGATCCAACTTATTGCTGCTGACCACATTGAGATGCTGCCTTTTGATTCCTGACCACAAGGAACGGTGTCTCTGTGGTGTGCCCTGCACAATGCCTTCTCTGGCAGCATGCCTCCTGTAGGGGACCCCCAAGAGAGGATCCCCGCCACAGGATCAGAGAATCTTCATTGGAGAGGGTCTTTAGAGGTTACTTCCCTTCTAACAACTAGCACCTCCCCTAAAACTTCTTTGACAGATATTCATCTCCATTTATTACTGATCACTCCCCAGAATAGAGAACTTTCTCCCTCCTGGGGCTGGTCCTTCCAGTGTGGGCTGGCTTTGATTATTTTTACCGTCTTGAAATATGCTTCACTGGAGTTTTTATTTTCAACCTCTGGCACCACACAGAGTCAATATAATCTTCCTCACAACAGAAGCCAGCTCACAGGTATTCCATGAGCTTACTCTGTTCTTCTGGCCATTCCGCATCTTACAGGGTTTTTAGACGTCTTCCCTGGGCAGGCTCCAGTGTAACCAGTGTCTCTTTTAAAAGATAATGTCACTTGACATCAGACAGCTACTTCCTGGGCTAACCAGATAGTGAACAAGTGTCGATTTATCTCTCCCTTAATCTGAATACTGCATTATTTCTATTAATACAAGTCTGAATTAGCTTTCTTTCCCCCTTTGAAATCATGTAGCATACTGGCTCAGTGAAAACCCTGATGCACTTTTCATATAAAATATTATTACATTTTCTCTCATTCCTGTACAGTGGATCTTTTGAATCCATGCTCATTGACCTATTTATTTCTATTATAAATGGATTCCTCTGTGTGTCACCCACGAGTCTATTAAAAGTTTTACATGAACAGATCCAGTGACTTCCTGTGGTTTATAGGATAATACCATAATGCCCTCGAATGATGCAGAATTTCTCTCACAATGTGAATTCTGGCATTGTGACATAAAGGTCCCTCTTATCCTACACTTCACCCATTCTGAACTATGAATGGGTCACCAAACATATACTTTATCATATCTATATATCATTGCACGTGCCATTCCTTCTGTTTAGAATGTCTTTACTCCCCTTGGGTGCTTGGTGAACACCTACTCATCCTTAAAAAGCCAGTTCAAATGTCACCTCCTCCAGGAAGCCCTCTATGATTTCACCTACTCCTGCCAAGAAGGCATGTCGTGCAGTGGCTTTCCCTTGACCACATACTCAGGATCACTGTCGGATTCCTGTGTTGAGGAAAAGCTATTTTTCGACATTTCCCTTTTTCCAGAAATAATAGTATCAACAATCACTCTTGAGTGCTTTGGCTCTGTGTCAGTCATAGAACTAAGGACTTGATGCGCATCACCACTTTTTGACTTTGCGAGGAAGCATATGCCTGTAGTGGATGCTGATGGTGCTCTACCATGTTGCCGTGTCCACTGTGACATAGGAAGCATCTGGGACTCTCTGCTTGCAGGCTTTCTCTGGCCTCAGGAAGATGCCCAGCCAGGGTTGTTTAGGGCAGACCTGAAGTGCCAGAGGAACATCCCTGGAGCAGCAATCAATCAATAATGAACAGCAGTCAGTGGAGATGGGCCCAAGCTCCTGGCCTCTTGGGTGGGACAACTCTCCCAGAGCTCAGCAGAGGGACTGAGCACCAGTTGCCCACAGTGGTCGTGACCTGCCCACTAACATGAGCGTTTGCTCCTTCCCATCCCCGACTCGCCACCACACTGCCTCACCACTGCCTGCTGCTCTCACCCCCCAAATAAACTACTTGCACTCCAGTCCTACTCTCGGGGGCTGCTTTGGGGCAAACCCACGGTAAAGTGGTTCCATTTGGCAGATAAGAAAACTGAGGCTCACACAGGTGAAATAACTTATTCAAGTCACCTTTCCAGGAAGTGGCCGAGTCGGAAATGAAGCTGGGCTCTGTTGAGAGCTCACAGCATTCTCTCTCCTGAGACCAGGGAGGAGAAGGGATGTGGGCAAGTTGGATCTCAGAAATATCTCCGAGGGACACAGGCTTGAATCCTGACAAGACTACCCATTTCTGCCTTTATCCACCACTTGAAAATGAGCCAGTACACTAGCCTCTGAAGGGCAGTAAAGTGACACTGAATAATTGAATTCTGAACAAGCCAGACTAATGCAAATATCTGACAAATTGATTTAATTGCATTCACATACAATAAAGCTGAGCTCTAAAAGGTCAGTGAGAAAATGGGAAAGGACCCCTGGGAGCTTCTGGGGAGAGGCTGAATTTAATACACATTCATCACATTTTATCATCTAATTAGTCCACACAATGCCAAACTGATAGACAGAGCCTGAAACCAGTATATTGATTGATTATTTGTGTGGCATCTATCATATCACCTGAAGGCTGTCCCTGACATGGGCAGGCGGGAGTTATTTAGTGGCTCAGCAAAAATGGTTGTGCATTTGGAGAAATTGTTTTTCTATAAGAAATTTGAGGCTCCAAAAACATTTTACCCATGCACTGAGGCTGCCCCAGAGGGTTACTATTGAATAGTGTGCTACAAAGGCAGCCACTGGAAACCAACTTTTCCTTGCCTCCTCCCTTCTGCAGAATGAATATTTATAAATCGTGTGGTACAGAAAACCCTTTTAGGCTGTAAAATATTTAATTCAGGTAATTAACTAGTATCAGCCTTGCATGGAAATACCTGGGCAGAGAAAATGTTCTGGAGAAGTCAATGAGAAACCAATTGGACTCTGCAGTTTTATTCCGTGGGAAATGAAAGCCCGGATTTCAATAAAACAATTTGCATGGTGGGTCTGGGCTCAGGTGAAATGTTGCCACTGATTTGCTCCCAACAAGGATGCTGACACCGAGACTGATCCAGGGCTCAAGATGTGGGTCTGTGCCTAAGATGTGGTCAAAGTGATGCTTTGATTGTTTTCTTTCTTTGACCTTCGTTCAGGACATTGGTTCATTGTCATCTATGAGCCTTACTTTCCTCATCAATAAAATAGAGGTGAATTTGAAATGAGATTATGTATGCAAAAGCCCCTTTGAACTAAATTTCCATATAAATGTGAATTATTATTGCTATGGGGTACCCTAGAGCTCTGGTACTAATATATCACTGTATAAGAAGTACCTAAGTTCCCTTAAGCTGACCCTCTTTTCTTTTTTTATTTGAGTATAGTTGACACACAATGTTACATTAGTCTCAAATGTATGACATAGTGATTCAACTTCTCTTTGTGTCATGCTGTGCTCACTACAAGGTGAGCTACCCTCTGTCACCATACGTTATGACAATACCATTGACTCGATGCCCTATGCTGCACCTCTCATCCTTGTGACATATTCATTCTGTAAGTGGAAGCCTGTACCTCCTACTCCCCCTCACCTATGTTGCCTGTCCCCCACCTCCTTCCCTCCAGCAACCATCAGTTTGTTCTCTGTCTTTATACGTCTGATTCTGCTCTTTGTTTGTTTGCTTGTTCATTTGTTGTTTTTTTTTAGATTTTTAAAAAAGATTTATTTATTTTTATTTTAGAGAGAGCACAAGCAGGAGGGGCAGAGGGAAAAGAGAGAGAAAGAATCTCAAGCAGACTCCTCACTGAGCATGGAGCGCAATGAGGGGCTCCATCTCACAACCCTGAGATCACGACCTGAACTGAAACCAAGAGTCAGATACTTAACCAACTGCACCACCCAGGTGCCCCCCCTTTTAGATTTTTTTTTTTTTTTAGACGTATGAGTGAAATCATGTGGTATTTGACTTTCTCAGTCTGACTTATTTCACTTAGCATAATACCTTCTTGGTCCACCCATGTTGGAGCTGACCCCGTATCCTATTTCTATATTTATCTTTCTGTTGACATTCAAACTTCTTCAAGAGCTTTCTGTATTTACCGACCCTATCTTGAAACATTCCATGTACACCTCAATCCCCAGATATCAGGTTCTCATTTCTAGCATGGTCACTACTCTCCCAGAGGTATCAGTGGCTTTGTGGCTAAATCCAATGTCAACTTTTAAGACCTTATCTTATACGAATGCTCAGCAGGATTGGGCACCACTAATCATCTCCTTTTTGGAAATACTCTTTGCTTTTGCAGTATTGGTTTCTTTATTTTCCTCTTCTTTAGTATTTACTTCCCCTTTTATTTTGTAGAATCCTCTTCCACTTTTCATTCCAAAAAGTAGGATTCCCAAGGGTTCTGCTTTAGCTCACTTCTCTTCTACTAAATTTCCCCACAGCTTCCACTCCATTTTGTGACAGATCATCATCCACATGCTGGTGACTCCCAAGGCTGAGTTCTTTTTCCCACTTTCTTCTAGTCTCTTTGCCCATGACCTTTCAGTGGCCTCATCATCTCTCTTTTACATAAATGCATCAGCTTTCTCAATGGTTTTTTCACTTTCCAGTCCCGAGCAATCCTCTGCTCCTTACACCCCCTCCCCTTTCTCACCTTCTCCAATGCCTTTTGCTAAAGATTTACAATGTGATTTTTCTAAAATACAAATCTGAAGTCTCAAACACCTTTTATGGATAAAAAGTGTTTTTACCCACTCTCTTCCCTGAAAGCAAACAACAAACAGAACAAAATAAAGAAGAGCAATAAATAAAATTCTGTATTTAATAAAACAAGGAAAGATTCATAGCTCCAAATGACAACCTATGATGAATATCCACAAAACATAGTTAAATTGGACCAAATCAAGGTTGTATGTCTAGAGAAGATGCACTCCTATAGATCTTAGTCAGTATGTAGGGTTCTCTGAATATAGGTGTCCACGTTGTGTCTGCAGACTGGGAGTATGGGTGGGCTACAGAATCATCTGTGAGTCTATTCAAATGCCACAGAGCAGTGGCAGGTGATTTAGAAACTGGGCAGGTATGCCCAGTTATACATAATGTTTACAAGAAGCAAGATACTGGTGTAGTAGAGAGGAGGAGACATGGAAGGACAGAAGGAAAATAAACACTAAATCATAAGATAAAAATTTAGAAGGTATGGTACAAAACTGCAAACTAAATAGGACCATCTCCCCCAACCACATATGCAGAGATACTACCTAAAGGAGGAGAAAACCTGATAGAAGGGAGAGGAGGGTAAGCAACATGTTGATAAGAAAGTGTTCTGAGAGAGAATACCTAATCCCCAGTGGCCAACTGTCCTAGCTCACTCTCCCAGCCTGTCTACCACAGCATCCTTTAGCTCATGCTTTCCCCAGAAAGAGTAACTCCCATTAAAAGATAAAGGAAATTTGGGAAATAAAATTAAGAAGTTAAATATATAACATACCTTAGAAAAATTATATAGCAGTTCAGGGGAAAACTATACAAACACGTATCTACAAAATCAAAAAAATTAAAGAAAACCAAGTAAAAGATACAATGGCTTGAAGAAAATGTATTAAGATAAGAGAAGAAGAAAATGACTCAGTAGAACTTAAGAAAAAAAAATGGAGGAAAAATAAAGCCATAAAATAACTCAAGGTTATGGTTGAACCACTGGCAAGAAAAGTTAGCATGCTGAAAATACAGTTTGGAATATAGAAGATGGATTCAGAAGGTGAATAAAACTAAATAAAATGAATCAAGATTTAGAAAAGCATGGCAGGCAAAGGAGGTACAATGTATTATTGGCAGCTTGGAAAAAGAACAGAACAAATGTACAGTACCACCAAAAAATCAACAATATCATATAAAAAGACTTTCCTGAATAAAGGAGAACCTGTATTTAAAAATTGGAAGAACACAACACGAACCAAGAAGTCCTGATACCAAATGATCAGCGCACATCCTGGTGACATTACGGGACATCAAGGATGAAGAAAAAATCCTAAGGACCTTTAAACATAAAAAAAAAAAACCCTACTTACTGAGAAGGGTTGAGCTATTACTCTCAGCCTTGCAGCATAGGATCAGACAGACATATTTCAGGAACATTCAAATGGAAAGGCGTGAAACTCAAAAGTAGCAGAGTCGCCGTGTTTGGTGACCCAAACCAGGGCTATTGAGAACTCTCACAAGGAAGGGTTGGTTAAAAGACAAAATACATGAGGAATATGCACATATGATATAAAAGAAAAAAAATAAGAAGTAAAAGAAAAAAGAGTCTTATAAACCAACTGGGAAAAAAAGTCCATTTTAGAAAGTTTTCATTTGGCTCACCCAAAATGCAAAACACTTGCATTCTATGAAACATGAGATTCAGAATAACCTGATCAGGATTTAGTGAAACAGAATCTGACTGCCAGCAAGTCAGAAATAAAAAATTCTGCACAAAAGTGAGAAATTGTACAATAGGGTAAATTTAAAAATAGTATTTTAGACACAGTAAAGTACAGAATTGACAGAGAGGGAAATAGAATTGAAAATAAAGGGACACATTTTAGAAAGTTTCCAGTTTGGAGAAGAAAATGGTGAGGAATTAGAACTAACAGTATTATAAAAAATTAGTGAAAGAATATTAAGAACAGGTAATGACTATGGTGGACAAAGAATATATTTCTAACTATTAAATGATTTCCAATCACCAAAGAAAAGTCACAAACAAAAGTAGTAAAGAAATACTCAAAAGTAAGAGAAGATGGAACTGAGTACAATCAAGATGTGAGATTGAAAATGACTTCTCAGTAGCAGGGACACTGGAACCTTCATGCATTGCTAGTAGGGATTGGACTGGCACAACCATTGAGAAGACACCAGCAGACAGTGTTAAAAGAATTAAAAAAAAAAAGATTTTACTTTTAAGTAATCTCTACACTCAATGTGGGGCTCAAACTCACAACCCAAAGATCAAGAGTCTCATGCTCTATTGACTGAACCAGCCAGGCACCCCTACACCAGTAGACATTGTTAAATGACGTGTATGGGTGCCTCTCCCTCTCACCCTCCTCTCCTGCCATTCTCCCATATCCTTCCCTGTCTCTGCATAGTGCTTTTTTTCTTTTTTACACTTTTATTTTTTTTAAGATGTTATTTGAGAGAGAGAGTGCAAGTGTGTGTGTGTGCACATGAGCAGGGGAGAGGGACAGAGGGAGAGGAAGAGAATCTCTAGCAGATTCTGCATGGAGCGCAGAATGAGCCCACTGCTGGGCTCAATCTCATAACCCTGAGATCATGACCTGAGCTGAAATCAGGAGTCAGATGCTTAACCAACTGAGCCACCCAGCCAGCCCCTCTTTTTTGCACTTTTAAAAAGTAGTATGTATTTTTATTTATTTTACAAAAGAAGGAAGACATACTCCCTCCATGAAATTCCAGATATTACTATGTAAAATTACCATGCACTAATTCATATTATAGTCCCACAATTGTAGACTGTTTTCGGTAGATAAGTGTCATAAAGAAGCAATAGATATGATTTCCACAGCTTCAGTGAGGTGTAAGGCTAAACTTTTCTGCCCGTGGTTTTCTGGTAAAAGCTCAAATACTTCATTTATTAGTTTAGCTGTTGTTGCAATTGGCACTTCTGTGTTTTGAAGATCTTGGGGGTTCATCGCTTTCCACCAGGTACAGAGTGTGGGTTGAAGTCTGGCCAGCAGCTCCATTCCTTCTTTGGTCTGCCTGTGGAGGAGTGCAGGAGCCAGGCTCTGCCCTTGTTAACACCAGCAGCTGCGAGGCAAGGACATCTCCACCTCCGGATGTTTTTCCAGAAAAGCTGTCACACAGGTTTTTTGTTTTTTTTGTTTTAATTTTTTTGTTATGTTAATCACCATACATTACATCATTAGTTTTAGATGTAGTGTTCCATGATTCATTGTTTGTGCATAACACCCAGTGCTCCATGCAGAATGTGCCCTCTTTAATACCCATCACCAGGCTAACCCATCCTCCCACCCCCCTCCCCTCTAGAACCCTCAGTTTGTTTTTCAGAGTCCATCGTCTCTCATGGTTCTTCTCCCCCTCCGATTTCCCCCCCTTCATTCTTCCCCTCCTGCTGTCTTCTTTTTTTTTTTTTCTTAACATATATTGCATTATTTGTTTCAGAGGTACAGATCTGAGATTCAACAGTCTTGCACAATTCACAGCGCTTACCAGAGCACATACCCACCTCAGTGTCTATCACCCAGTCACCTCATCCCTCCCACCCCACCCCCCACTCCAGCAACCCTCAGTTTGTTTCCTGAGATTAAGAATTCCTCATATCAGTGAGGTCATATGATACATGTCTTTCTCTTTTTGACTTATTTCGCTCAGCATAATACCCTCCAGTTCCATCCACGTCGTTGCAAATGGCAAGATCTCATTCCTTTTGATGGTTGCATAATATTCCATTGTATATATATACCACATCTTCTTTACCCATTCATCTGTCGATGGACATCTTGGCTCTTTCCACAGTTTGGCTATTGTGGACATTGCTGCTATAAATATCGGGGTGCATGTACCCCTTCGGATCCCTACATTTGTATCTTTGGGGCAAATACCCAGGAGTGCAATTGCTGGATCGTATGGTAGCTCTATTTTCAACTTTTTGAGGAACCTCCATACTGTTTTCCAGAGTGGCTGCACCAGCTTGCATTCCCACCAACAGTGTAGGAGGGTTCCCCTTTCTCCGCATCCCCGCCAACATCTGTCATTTCCTGACTTGTTAATTTTAGCCATTCTGACTGGTGTGAGGTGGTATCTCATTGAGGTTTTGATTTGGATTTCCCTGATGCCGAGTGATGTTGAGCACTTTTTCATGTGTCTGTTGGCCATTTGGATGTCTTCTTTGGAAAAAATGTCTGTTCATGTCTTCTGCCCATTTCTTGATTGGATTCTTTGTTCTTTGGGTGTTGAGTTGGATAAGTTCTTTATAGATTTTGGATACTAGCCCTTTATCTGATATGTCATTTGCAAATATCTTCTCCCATTCTGTCAGTTGTCTTTTGGTTTTGTTGACTGTTTCTTTTGCTTGTCACACAGGTTTCTAAGGTGAGAACTCTGAGGACATTCACCTGAGGGTTGTTGGTGGTAGTGGGGATTTGAAGGTATTCTAGGTTCTGCGACTGAGGCACAGATAAGTGAAAGACATGGTATTACACACCATGTAATACTATTCACAATTAGAAATAAGGGTACACTCAGAAAATGAGGTCCACAGAAGGTAACCTTTATGTGAATTGAAACGATGTGTGCATGCAACAATGCTACAACTTTTACAAGGGCACATAAAAATGAAAGACCATACGTTTAACACATTCAAATGGTTGACAAAGGGAAGGAGAAGGAGAGGGGAGGTGGAGGGATATGGGAAGGAAGGAAGGAAGGAAGGAAGGGAAGGGAAGGGAGGGGAAGGGAGGGGAAGGGAGGGGAAGGGAAGGGAAGGGAAGGGAAGAAGGAAGGGAGGGAGGAAGGGAGGAAGGGAGGAAGGAAGGAAGGAAGGAAGGAAGGAAGGAAGGAAGGAAAAGAAGGATCCTGCCAAATGAAGGTGGTCCATGAAATGAGGAATATGATTAACTCTGGATCTTCATTCCAATTTAAAAAATTAAAGGCTTATCAGACACCAGAAAAACAAAGAACTCAGCTCCTACACATAACTTGCTAAAATGTTTGAACTTCAGAGATAAAGACTGCATTTGTCAAGCAAGAAGGAGAAATAAACTATCTACAAAATAAGAAAATTAAGGCTGGCCTCAGATTAAGTGCCAGTAGGCATCGGAGGATGGCCTTAGCAGTGTTGGACGGCTGTGTTCTGTGACAAGATGTTTTCCCACTTACCTTGTACATTTCCTGCCCCAGACCTGGAATCAACCATTTCTGCGAATATCTCTGGTCCTTTTTAAAGGAAAAAAAAGACCACAGTCTGGGTATGAGGGGTGCTCAGTACTGCTGAGTTATGTATTATTTCTAGGACTCTTCTGTGGACAGAGCTAGCACATATATATTTCTTAAGATAAACTATATCATTCATTTATATCTAATTCAAAATCAGGTCTGTGAGGATTTTGTCCGGCCTCATTTGTTTTTAAAGATTTATTTATTTATTTGAGAGAGCGCACAAACAGGAGGGGCAAAGAGAGAGGGAGAGAGAATACTAAGCAGGCTCCTCACTGAGCAAGGAACCCAATGTGGGGCTCCATCCTCAGGACACTGAGATCATGACCTTAGCTGAAACCAAGAGACAGATGCTCAACCGACAGCACCACCCACACGCCCCTTTGTCTGACCTCATTAATCTCATATTGGTATCTCTTTTCAACCAAGTACAAAATTCAGTTCCCAGTGACACTCATGTGATTACTCATGTGACTGATTGCTAATTTAAAATAACAATACCAGCACTATCACTCATAATGCTGTTACTGAAAACCATTAGTTTTTATTCCCCAATCTTTTGATTTTAGGATCTATTAGGGAATACACATCACTGTGTTTTAGAGTCACTTGGACTATTCCCTCTAGGTGAGATTAGGTCACCAACAGAGTATACAATTAGGTTCATCTGTTTCAATTTACTTTCGGAGTCTAGAGGTTGTATTTTTCTCTAATTTTGTTTCGTAATTATGTAAAATATAAACAGGACTTCAAAGGCAGATGTATAACAGAAGCTCTATTCTAAGAAGTCTGTTTTCAACTCCTGATTTCTCCGGCATATTTCCTCCCTTTCTTAATTTAATCATTTTAAGTGTTAAAGTTCATTCTGTTTAACATGTTTCTGTTAATTTAATATATTTAATATGTAATGGCATATAATAATGCATTATGATAGCATACAATAATTTATGTATAGCAGGAACTCTGTTATGTATTATATAACATTATTGTGTGATATCATTAATAATTATGTTAATTTAGCATAATTCAACACAGAACATATAATACTATATTAACACATTGTGCCAATTAGCACAATTTAACATATAACACATATGTGTTCAACATTTATGTCAATCAGATAGACTATATGTTATTTAGACAGTGTGCCATGAGTCTTTGTGTGTGTGTTTTATCTTCCCCTTTTCTTAGGTAAGTGGTAATGTGGTAGACACACATTTCTACACCTTGCTTTTTCACTTAGCAATATATCCTAGAGATCACGCCACATAACACAGTTTTGAGAAGAAAAGGTTGTAACTCAGAAAGAAAGTCCTTGTTCAAATCCAAAAACAAGAGGAAGACAGTTTCCAGATATGCAAGGCTGTGGAAGTATTTTACTAAAAGCAAACCAACAAGATGTCCTTCAACAGATGAATGAATAAAGAAGATCTGGTTCATATATACACTGACTATTGCTCAGCCATCAGAAAGGATGAATACCTACCATTCACATCAACGTGGATGGAACTGGAGGGTATTATGCTAAGTGTTATAAGTCAACCAGAGAATGACAATTATCATATGGTTTCACTCATATGTGGAATATAAGAAGTAGTGCAGAGGATCATAGGGGAAGAGAGGCAAAACTGAATGGGAAGAAACCAGAGAGGGAGACAAATCATGAGAGACTCTGGACTCTGGGAAATAAACAGTGTTGTGGAAGGGGAGGTACGTGGGGAGATGGGGTAACTGGGTGATGGTTATTAAGGAGGGCACATGATGGGATGAGCACTGGGTGTTACACACAACTGATGAATTGTTGAACACTACATCAAAACCTAACAATGTACTACATATTGGCTAATTGAGTTTAAATTAAAAAAAATAAAAGCAAACCAATAAATGAACTCCATAAAGAAATTATTCATCTCACATGCAGATGAGTTAAAGTAAGTAAATCTTAGAGGAGGAAATTTGAGGCCTAAAAGGACCAGCAAAAAGTGATGGAATAAATCGAGCACAGAGCTAAGACGTGTAAGAGTTGTCAACCGACAGCATGCAAATGTGAATGGACCTTCGAAGATTCCCGTGACAGAACAGTCATATTTTGAAAATGAGAGCTTGAGTTTAATATTTCAGGTAATAACTAACTGCGAGAAAGAAGAGAGAGTAATACAAAGTATGCTATTTTCCTCAAATATAGATACTGTGTGTTCTCGGTTTTAATACCTAAAGAAATAGATATTCAGTTTTTAAAAAATTAAACCACAAGCATGCTGTCTAAATTACTAATGAAAGGGAAGAGAGATTCTTATGGGAGAAGAAGGCTGAGGTGAAGTGGCAGCAGGTTGAGGCCGTGTCCGGCCTTCTCCTGGATCCTCCTCTGGCTCTCCCGCTCCTGGGCTACACACATGTTAGTCATCCATGATGAAATGTGTCCTTCATCTTCTGTAGGGTGTCCACACTACTGAAGTCCGAGGCAACAAGAACAGACATGGTTTCTGTCCGTCCTCCTGGGGTCCAGCTTATCATTCTTGTGACCTTCAAACTCTAGCATTAGACACCCAAGAGAATAGCCTTCCAGAAACTGCTTAACTACCTCAGCTGTGTCCAATCAAATTCCTATAAAAATTCGTATATATGTGTATGTATGTGCATGTGTGTGCATATTCTAGCAGTTCTGCTTCTTTGATTGACCCCCGACTGATAACAACATCAGCACTAACCACGTATACACTATATATTCGGGGATATAAATATATCAGGGAAATGGTCTTGGCTTGGTCATTAATTCAAGGTATGGCTCTCCCATTCGCCTTGTATAATATTGGGCAAATCCCATTACTCTGTAAATCTGTTTCCTTATCTGTAATATGGTGGATTGGTACCACTAATCTCTAAATTTGTATTGCTCTTGTTGTTTCTCGAAGCTGTAATTTCACATCCACTGACAAGCTGTGAAATCAATATAGTGGGTAGCAACCAACATCATAGAGACATTACATGGAATAGAATAGAAAAGAAAATACCAAAGTGCGTTACATGTAGTAAGGATAATATTTTTATTTCAAGTAGATAGATATGAATGTGTGTCTGTTATAATGTAAAATGTATTTCTTACTGGGAGTCAGATTAGAAAACCTGGAAAAATGTTTCTTTTTGTAACCATCAGGGAGATTATTCCTCAGGTCTAAGACTTATGTGTTTAGTCTGGACAATTCCAGTAAGGTAGGGAGGGAAAACTGTAGATTACATTCTACAGCTAGTCTGGCTACTCCATTCCCTCTGGTTTGTTTTCTCAGCTTGTAATGTTTGGATACATGCATGAACCACACAGCATTTTAAGTTTGGATTAGTTACCAACATTAAAACTTTCAGAGATATATAAAATCCAGGTTTCTGGCTTCTCTTGAAATTTTAGAATGTCTTTTATATTGGGTGACTTTGGTTTGGCAGTAATCAGCTAGAAATGAACAGGGATTGCTCTCCAGTACAACGGGCATGTGTTTTGTTGTTTTTATTTATTTGAGAGAGAGAGAGAGCACGAGTGTGGGGGGGTGGGTGGTGCAGAGGGAGAGGGAGAGAGAATCTCAAGCAGACTCTGTGCTGAGAGCAGAGCTTCCTGTGGGGTTTGATCCCATGACGCTAAGACCACAACCTGAGCTAAAATCAAGAGTCTGACGCTAAGCTGACCGAGCCACCCAGGCGCCCCAACATGTGTTTTAAAATGTAGGTTTTATTTATTATTTTTCAGATATAGTGAGATCAAAAGATTAGGAAACAATTATCATTGAAAAGATTATTTGTGGGGAGCCTGGGTGGCTCAGTCGGTTAAGCGTCTGCCTTCCACTCAGATCATGATCCCAGGGTCCTGGGATCGAGTCCCACATCAGGCTCCCTGCTCAGCAGGGAGTTTGCTTCTCCCTCTGCCCCTCACCCTGCTCATACTCGCTCTCTCTCTCTCAAATTAATAAATAAATAAAATCTTAAAAAAAAAAAGAGAGATAATTTGTTACTCACAGAGGAGGGGCCGTGAAACGCCATGTCATGCCGCAGGGTAGGGGCACACTGGGAAACACCCGGGTTGGTCAGGAGGCAGAGGGAGCGGGGACACAGGGGCCAGACCATTTATTGTAGTTAACAGGCAAAGCAAGGCAGGGTACACAGGTTTAGGATTGGCTAGCATGAATAATTTCAGCGGCTCTAGTGTGTGGGACTGTCTGTTGTCTGGTATTTGGCCCTGGGTAATTCATGCAGGGGAATAGTGGCCCTGAGTGTAAGAGGCCCATATAAAAAAGTTGGTTTGGAGATGTTGGCGGGGATGCGGAGAAAGGGGAACCCTCCTACATTGTTGGTGGGAATGCAAGCTGGTGCAGCCACTCTGGAAAATAGTATGGAGGTTCTTCAAAAAGTTGAAAATAGAGCTACCATACAATCCAGCAATTGCACTACTGGGTATTTACCCCAAAGATACAAATGTAGGGATCCGAAGGGGTACATGCACCCCGATGTTTATAGCAGCAATGTCCACAATAGCCAAACTGTGGAAAGAGCCAAGATGTCCATCGACAGATGAATGGATAAAGAAGAGGTGGTATAGATATACAATGGAATATTATGCAACCATCCAAAGGAATAAAATCTTGCCATTTGCAACGACATGGATAGAACTGGAGAGTGTTATGCTGAGTGAAATAAGTCAATCAGAGAAAGACATGTATCATATGACCTCACTGATATGAGGAATTCCTAATCTCAGGAAACAAACTGAGGGTTGCTGGAGTGGTGGGGGGTGGGAGGGATAGGGCGGCTGGGTGATAGACATTGGGGAGGGTATGTGCTATGGTGAGTGCTGTGAATTGTGCAAGACTGTTGAATCACAGATCTGTACCTCTGAAACAAATAATACATTGTATGTTTGAAAAAAAAAGAAGAAGAAGATAGCAGGAGGGGAAGAATGAAGGGGGGGAATTGGAGGGGGAGATGAACCATCAGAGACGATGGACTCTGAAAAATAAACTGAGGGTTCTAGAGGGGAGGGGGGTGGGAGGATGGGTTAGTCTGGTGATGGATATTAAAGAGGGCACGTTCTGCATGGAGCACTGGGTGTTATAAGCAAATAATGAATCATGGAACACTACATCAAAAACTAATGATGTAACGTATGGTGATTAACATAACATAATAAAAAAAAGGTTGTTTTGGGGGTGTGAGTTCTGGATTCGTTGGTTTGCATATGAAAAGCAGGCTAGCAGGCTTGTCCTTTTTTAGCTCTAGGAATTAGCTAGTCCTTCCAGGGGCCGTCTCTCCAGGGAGCGCAAGGCCCTAAGAGCATCAGAAGTACAGACAATAAAAAAGCATGATCACTACAGCACGTGGACTATAATTTGCTCCAGTCCCTACCAGGCCAAGCTCCCTCATTTGTTCCAAGCATGTGAGCTCCAGACTCCCAGGTTGGTGTCAATTTCCCCCTGGTATAGTATATATATATATATATGCTTCAGCCTAGGAGGGAGCTACATGATTTTCCACCATACACTGTGACTAGCAGAGAACACAGAAATGCAGGGTAGCTGTCCTGCGTGGGAAGACTGCAGAATGGGAAGCAGAGGCTCCCCGGTCCCGTGCCCACCACTCAGGGCTGATGATTTGGGCTGACAGAAGAGACACAAGTGTCTCTATAACCTCTGACTGGCAAATGATCCATTGCCAATGAGACAGGATGTTTCTGGCTGGATTATCAATAGGGCTCAAATCCCTCTGGACAATAATTGTCCTTGGTCAATGCTGGTGAAAGCATTACTTGGATTTTTTGTTTTTAAATTTGGGACCAGCAGTCAGGCTCATGTCTCCCACTAATATTGATGCCTTTGGGTCTGGGGAAGAAGTCAGCATTTTTTTTTTTTTTTTTAAGAAGTCAGCACTTTAGGATTTTGTTCACCAGGAAGACAAGATGCCAAAGGGACACCCCATCTCGTAATGCCTCATTGCCCTTGTGATTGTCTTAGATCCTGAGTTACAGAACCAAAATGCTCTTTTCCTCTTGATTCATATCTGGTGTAATGTAGCAATATGAATCATGTTTCTCAGTGATGTACATGGCGTCTGGCATCGAAGGTCCTGGGTTCAAATCTCAGCTTTTACTATCTTCACCTTGTGCGGTATCACAATGTACTTAATTTCTTTTACTCTATTCTCTATCTACAAAATTGAAATAATATCTGCATAGGTTTCTGTGAGAGCTAAGCAAGTCAATTAAGTAAATCACTTAGACACATACCAGGCACAAAATAAATGCTTGTATAGAATGGCGGTTATTTTACTGTTATTCATCAAATATGCTATGTCTGGCTTGGTGCTGGTACCACAAAATAAGGCATGGTCTCCATCCTAAGAAAATGTAATCCAGTGTGGTAAGTGCTGTAATATAGAAAGGTATAGAGTTTGCACGAAGAAGGTTCTGTTCTTGGGGAAGAGGTGGAATACATCGGGGGAGGCATTAAGGAGCAAGGCCAGGAACAGGGTAGGATGAATGAGGTCCCTCAGGGAGCCATTTGCATGACCTTGAGAGGGAGTGCCCTGAAATGTTGTATCCTGAGCACCTATCTTGCCTCAACTAGTCCTGGCCCCCCTATTCAAGAGAATTAGAATTAGACCTTGAAGTGTAAGTAGGAGATGGTCAGATGACTCTCCCAAGCAAAGGGGAAGGTGTCTACAAAAACATAAAGCAAGAAAATAAAATAGTGTATTCATGTAATTCACCACGAACGAACCATAATATGGCCATCAGGAAGAGTGAGCTGTGAGACTACAAAGGTGGGGAGAGGTCACATCATGAAGAGCATTTCTAGGCATGCAAAGGAACTTGGCCTTTATCCTTGGCAGTGGGAAACCTTTGTAAATAACCTAGTAATACACTTAATAAGAAACACGCAGGATCTAAACAAACACCAATATAAAATTTTTCTGAGAGGCATAAAAGAAATCTTGAATGAATGGAAAAACAGAGAGCTGTCTTTGTATTCCTAATACCATCGAGACTCAGTGTAAACTCTTGAAACTGCATGGTCATCAAACTGTTACTGTCAGACTCAGCATCATCCAAGAACTTTCCACTTGGCCTAACTCCGTCAAATCCTGGCTGATGTCAATCAGTAAAAGGTACAACCTTCTGTTTCACCACTGTGATTTCTGAACTTGCAATAACTTATAGAGTTCCAGAGCAGTGAAGGAGCAAGGGCAAAAATGGGGGCCTTCTGGGCCCCTCCTCCATGTGTCTGGTGATGTATATGCCCAGGATTTTTATACGAGACCGCACACTGGGGAGGCAGTCTGGTATTGAGTGTTATTGATCATATTATCACGGTAACACTCGGAAACTTGTAGCTGTAATTAATTTGCTTTAAGAGAGATAAAGAAATGGACCATTTCTTGTTTCATATGTTGTAGAGAAATTCTTACCTGCCCCCATAAAGAATCAAGAACCCCATTTTAGGAATTAAGAGTACACTTCTCTCGATGAACACCAAATAATGTAGAGAATAGTACTTAATCATTATTATTGCTTACCTGAAACTAATATAGCACTATATGTTCATTATCCTTCAATTAAAAAAGAGCCCCCTTTTTAAAAATCCAAGAAAGCCTTATCATTTATAATCATTGCTTCTAGTGAAGGCAACTATGTCAGTCAATGATTTGCAGCAACATTTTGCATAACGATAATGTAGACGCTTAGAATACTTAGCATTTGTTTTGTGCTTATTCATCCATGGCTTAGCTGCCATTTGGCTTTGCTTGGTTACACTCCAAGCTCTGAGCACCAGGATGCAGGTTGGGTTCAGGTCTTTTCCACATGCCTCCCTATTTTTGGATCAGCCACTTCCTAGGGCATGCCGTTCTTGAGGTGGGTCACATGAGTGAAAGAGGAGGGTAGGAGCACGTGGTGCCTCTTCAGGCCATGGTTTGGGCCTGGTGCCCACCATGCACAAGGCAAGCCAATCCAATGGCCAACCGCAGGTGTACTCAGGCTCAAGGGAGTATGCCGGACAGCAATCCAATCTGTCATAGCCACATAACAGGACTATTGGGTTTGCTCACCATTCAAATGATAAAAGCTCTTGGACTGCAGGTTCTTTGGTAAGTCACTTCTAAGAGTGGTTCCAATCTACCTTTGCAACTCCAGTGGGTGCAGATTCACCATGAACGAACCATAATGTGGTAATGTGCATAATGTGCACTCTATAAAAACCAAAGCACCTGAAATGTACTTTTCATAATTGTTTCAACGGTAAAATCAAACATGTCCATGAGTCCTCAACCCGAGCTTCCTACTTAGACACTAATTTTCTGCTGGATGGCTCCAGGGACAGCCTAATGCTGTTCCTGCTGGTATGGACAGTGCAGGTCACACTGCTGATGGGGGCATGTACTCACAATGTATGCTGGGTCTCTTTCAGCATTTAGTATTTCTCTCATTCCGGTTTTGAACATGGTCTCCATTGCAATGCGGAAATCCTGGAACTCTACACTTTTTCCTAGAAAGCCTGTTTGTTAATCCAAAATGAGCCTTAGAGGCCAAATATTCTTCACTGGGCTCAGATCCTGCAGACAGCCCCCCATCCCCGTGACCGACAAATACACTCTCCTGTCCCATCCATGTCACCTGCACAGCAGAGAAGGGCAAATCCCTGGCAAAGATACGAGAATGAATCTGGGATTGGAAATCAGGATGCCTGGCTTCCAGGGCTGGCACGGTCTCTTTTCCTTCTGTTTCCTCATCTGTAAAATGGAGATTATAACTGCCCTACTTTCTCAACACAGCGGCCGTGAAGACAAAATGAGAAGAGCATGTTGCAAAATAAGAAACACTATTCAAATGCGAGACAATTTTAGATTCTTCGATTCCTCTCTAAATTAATAATAGCCCCTCACATTTGTACAATGCTTCCCATTTTTCAAAGCCCTTGCAATTGCAGTATCTCATTTTATCCACACCACGGTCTGCATTTTTTCAAGGGAGGAAATGGGGGGTGGTGGTGGGGGGATTGGAACAGTCCTGTTTCAGTCCTTGCCTAGGGCCATCCGGTAAGTCACAGGGCTGGGATAGCAGCCAATTTCCCCAATGCTAGCCCTGTACTTTTCCCATTGGAATCCGCTGCTTCAGATTCTCCGTCAATGCCCTTGATCGTCCATCTGGAAAAGTGTGTCATGAATGCTGGTAATGGTGTGAGGGCGGTCAGGGCGTGGAACAACTTCCTCCTGGGAATGTGAGCCTAGGGCTCCAGAGAGTAATTCCAGGGCTTGTCCAGTCCTGGGCAATGCTGGTGGGCCCTGTAGTCTAAGCCCTAGGGTCACTGGCAGGCTCTGCCCCATCCCATTCTATCACCTTCTTCTTAGGATGGTGGGACAATGGCCAGGAGTTAAGACATCCAAAAGTGATTTCCTGAATTCCCTACAGTGATGAGGCAAAATCCTCTGGGACATAAAGCGATCTACTTACTTAAAATGAAAAGAAACTTAGAGATCTTTCTCTTGCAAACTGCTCATTCTGTAGCTAGAACATAGAGGGTTACAGAGGGGTAGAAACTTGCTGGGGGTTAGAGAATGGATTTTGGGCTCTTGCAGATTTGGGGATTCATTCTCAGCTCTGCCACTTATTGATGGAGGAGCCAGGATAGTAGGGGAGGATGAAATGAGATCAGTGGGTTTTTTGTTTTGTTTTGTTTTTTAAGATTTTATTTATTTATTTGACAGAGAGAGAGAGACAGCAAGAGAGGGAACACAAGCAGGGGGAGTGGGAGAGGGAGAAGCAGGCTCCCCGCTGAGCAGGGAGCCCGATGTGGGGCTCAATCCCAGGACCTGGGGACCATGACCTGAGCTGAAGGCAGATACTTAACGACTGAGCCACCCAGGCGCCCCGAGATCAGTGTTTTTAAAATACTGAGCACAGAGTGGGCACTACAACTATAACAGAGTCTGAATAAACTGATGATTTTTTTAGGTTACTTTTCCAGAAACGGAAGTACCAAGTCAAATGATCTTTTAAAACTTTTTTTTTTTCAGATTTTATTTTTTTTATCTGAGAAAAAAAAGAGAGAGAGAGAACAGGGGGATGGGTACGGAAAGGGCAGAGAGAGAAGCAGACTCCCCACTGAGCAAGGAGCCCGATGTGGGGCTCAATCCCAGGACCCTGGGATCTTGACCTGAGCCAAAGGCAGATGCTTAACTGACTGAGCCACCCAGGCGCTGCTGATCTTTGAAAACTCTTGATAAATACTGCCAAGTTTGGCTCCAGAAATGTGGTTTAAATCTTTATTTTCCCAACATTGTGCAAAACATGTCTGATCACACCCTTGCAAACACTGGATATTATCTTTCTGTAATCTTTACTAATTTTATAGGTGAAAAATGTTTCTCATTATTATTCTAGTGCAAACTTCTTTGATTATTAATGATATTAAATATTTATTTTAATTGTATTTTTTTTACTAGCGAAGTTTGTCATTTTTTTTTATCTTCAATAGGCTTTTATTTTTTTTTATTAATTTTTTTATTGTTATGTTAATCCCCATACATTACATCATTAGTTTTAGATATCGTGTTCCATGATTCATTGTTTGTGCATAACACTCAGTGCTCCATGCAGAACGTGCCCTCCTCAATACCCATCACCAGGCTAACCCATCCTCCCAACCCCCTCCCCTCTAGAACCCTCAGTTTGTTTTTCAGAGTCCATCGTCTCTCATGGTTCTTCTCCCCCTCCGATTTTCCCCCCTTCATTCTTCCCCTCCTGCTACATTCTTCTTCTTCTTTTTTTCTTTCTTAACATATATTGTATTATTTGTTTCAGAGGTACAGATCTGAGATTCAACAGTCTTGCACAATTCACAGC
>NW_022589748.1:13184066-13331186 GCF_004348235.1 Phoca vitulina | reverse complement strand
TGTCTGTTTTTGTGCCAGTACCATACTGTCTTGATGATGACAGCTTTGTAGTAGAGCTGGAAGTCTGGAATTGTGATGCCGCCAGCTTTGCTTTTCTTTTTCAACATTCCTCTGGCTATGCGGGGTCTTTTCTGGTTCCATACAAATTTTAGGATTATTTGTTCCATTTCTTTGAAGAAAGTGGATGGTATTTTGATGGGGATTGCATTGAATGTGTAGATTGCTCTAGGTAGGATTGACATCTTCACAATATTTGTTCTTCCAATCCATGAGCATGGAACGTTTTTCCATTTCTTTGTGTCTTCCTCAATTTCTTTCATGAGTATTTTATAGTTTTCTGAGTACAGATCCTTTGCCTCTTTGGTTAGATTTATTCCTAGGTATCTTATGGTTTTGGGTGCAATTGTAAATGGGATCGACTCCTTAATTTCTCTTTCTTCTGACTTGTTGTTGGTGTATAGGAATGCCACTGACTTCTGTGCATTGATTTTATATCCTGCCACTTGACTGAATTCCTGTATGAGTTCTAGCAGTTTTGGGGTGGAGTCTTTGGGATTTTCCACATAAAGTATCATATCATCTGCAAAGAGTGAGAGTTTGACTTCTTCTTTGCCAATTTGGATGCCTTTGATTTCTTTTTGTTGTCTGATTGCTGTGGCTAGGACTTCCAATACTATGTTGAATAGCAGTGGTGATAGTGGACATCCCTGCCGCGTTCCTGACCTTAGGGGGAAAGCTCTCAGTTTTTCCCCATTGAGAATGATATTCGCTGTAGGTTTTTCATAGATGGCTTTTATGATATTGAGGTATGTACCCTCTATCCCTATACTCTGAAGAGTTTTGATCAAGAAAGGATGCTGTACTTTGTCAAATGCTTTTTCTGCATCTATTGAGAGGATCATGTGATTCTTGTTTTTTCTTTTGTTAATGTATTGTATCACGTTGATTGATTTGCGGATGTTGAACCAACCTTGCAGCCCAGGGATAAATCCCACTTGGTCGTGGTGAATAATCCTTTTAATGTACTGTTGGATCCTATTGGCTAGTATTTTGGTGAGAATTTTTGCATCCATGTTCATCAGGGATATTGGTCTGTAATTCTCCTTTTTGATGGGGTCTTTGTCTGGTTTTGGGATCAAGGTAATGCTGGCCTCATAAAATGAGTTTGGAAGTTTTCCTTCCATTTCTATTTTTTGGAACAGTTTCAGAAGGATAGGTATTAATTCTTCTTTAAATGTTTGGTAGAATTCCCCTGGGAAGCCATCTGGCCCTGGGCTTTTGTGTTTTGGGAGATTTTTGATAACTGCTTCTATTTCCTTAGTGGTTATAGGTCTGTTCAGGTTTTCTAGTTCTTCCTGGTTCAGTTTTGGTAGTTGATACATCTCTAGGAATGCATCCATTACTTCCAGGTTATCTAATTTGCTGGCATAGAGTTGCTCATAATATGTTCTTATAATTGTTTGTATTTCTTTGGTGTTGGTTGTGATTTCTCCTCTTTCATTCATGATTTTCTTGATTTGGGTCATTTCCCTTTTCTTTTTGATAAGTCTGGCCAGGGGCTTATCAATCTTGTTAATTCTTTCAAAGAACCAGCTCCTAGTTTCGTTGATCTGTTTTACTGTTCTTTTGGTTTCTTTTCATTGATTTCTGCTCTGATCTTTATTATTTCTCTTCTCCTGCTGGGTTTAGGCTTTATTTGCTGTTCTTTCTCCAGCTCCTTTAGGTGTAGGGTTAGGTTGTGTACTTGAGACCTTTCTTGTTTCTTGAGAAAGGCTTGTATTGCTATATACTTTCCTCTTAGGACTGCCTTTGCTGTATCCCAAAGATTTTGAATAGTTGTGTTTTCATTTTCATTGGTTTCCATGAATTTTTTTAATTCTTCTTTAATTTCCTGGTTGACCCATTCATTCTTCAGTAGGATGCTCTTTAGCCTCCATGTATTTGAGTTCTTTCCGACTTTCCTCTTGTGATTGAGTTCTAGTTTCAAAGCATTGTGGTCTGAAAATAGGCAGGGGATGATCCCAATCTTCTGGTACCGGTTGAGACCTGATTTATGACCTAGGATGTGATCTATTCTGGAGAATGTTCCATGGGCACTTGAGAAGAATGTGTATTCCATTGCTTTGGGATGGAATGTTCTGAATATGTCTGTGAAATCCATTTGGTCCAGTGTGTCATTTAAAGTCTTTATTTCCTTGTTGATCTTTTGCTTAGACGATCTGTCCATTTCAGTGAGGGGGGTGTTAAAGTCCCCCACTATTATTGTATTGTTGTCGATGTGTTTCTTTGCTTTTGTTATTAATTGCCTTATATAATTGGCTGCTCCCATGTTAGGGGCATAGATATTTACAATTGTTAGATCTTCTTGTTGGATAGACCCTTTAAGTAGGATATAGTGTCCTTCCTCATCTCTTATTACAGTCTTTGGTTTAAAATCTAATTTGTCTGATATAAGGATTGCCACCCCAGCTTTCTTTTGGTGTCCATTAGCATGGTAAATGGTTTTCCACCCCCTCACTTTCAATCTGGGGGTGTCTTTGGGTGTAAAATGAGTCTCTTGCAGACAGCATATCGATGGGTCTTGTTTTTTAATCCAATCTGATAGCCTGTGTCTTTTGATTGGGGCATTTAGCCCATTTACATTCAGGGTAACTATTGAAAGATAGGAATTCAGTGCCATTGTATTGCCTGTAAAGTGACTGTTACTGTATATTGTTTGTGTTCCTTTCTGGTCTATGTTCCTTTTAGGCTCTCTCTTTGCTTAGGGGACCCCTTTCAAGATTTCTTGTAGGGCTGGTTTCTTGTTTGCAAATTCCTTTAGTTTTTGTTTGTCCTGGAAGCTTTTTATCTCTCCTTCAATTTTCAATGACAGCCTAGCTGGATATAGTATTCTTGGCTGCATATTTTTCTCATTTAGTGCTCTGAATATGTCCTGCCAGTCCTTTCTGGCCTGCCAGGTCTCTGTGGATAAGTCTGTTGCCAATCTAATGTTTCTACCATTGTAGGTTACATATCTCTTCTCCCGAGCTGCTTGAAGGATTTTCTCTTTGTGTGTGAGACTCGTAAGTTTTACTATTAGATGTCGGGGTGTTGACCTATTTTTATTGATTTTGAGAGGGGTTCTCTGTGCTTCCTGGATTTTGATGCCTGTTTCCTTCCCCAAATTAGGGAAGTTCTCTGCTATAATTTGCTCCATTATACCTTCTGCCCCTCTCTCTCTTCTTCTTCTGGGATCCCAATTATTCTAATGTTGTTTCGTCTTATGGTATCGTTTATCTCTCGAATTCTGCCCTCATGATCCAGTAGTTGTTTATCTCTCTTTTTCTCAGCTTCTTTATTTTCCATCATTTGGTCTTCTATCTCACTGATTCTTTCTTCTGCCTCATTTATCCTAGCAGTTAGCGCCCCCATATTTGATTGCACCTCATTGATAGCCTTTTTGATTTCTACTTGGTTAGATTTTAGTTCTTTTACTTCTCCAGAAAGGGTTTCTCTAATAACTTCCATGTTTTTTTCAAGCCCAGCTAGTATCTTTAAAGTGATGATTCTGAACTCTAGATCTGACATCGTACTAATGTCCGTATTGAGTAGGTCCCTGGCAGTTGGTACTACCTCCTGTTCTTTTTGTTGAGGTGATTTTTTCCGTCTTGTCATTTTGTGCAGAGGAGAATAGATTAATGAGAGAACAAAATGCTAGCAGGGTAACAACGTCCCCAGAAAATATACTCTAAACAAATCAGAAAAGACCTGAAGCAGTGGGAAAAGAAAGGGAAAGAGAGAAAAAAGAAAAGGAAAGAAAAAAAGAAAAAAGAAAAAGATAAAGATAAAAACAAACAAAAGCAGAACAAAACAAAACAAAACAAAAACAGAATGTGATCAAATATGATCAAGCTGGATTATAGATCAGTGCCACACACTAGATTTTGGGTGTATTTTTGTCTGTTAAAAGAAAGTCCCTCCCAAAATTTTAAAGAAAGAAAAACTTATATATGTACAAAAATAAGGGTTGATATGATGAAGGGATGGAATATGACTGTAAAGATGGAAATTATAAAAAATTTTAAAAAAGGATTTGATAAGTTGTTTGAAAAAAGAAAGAAGAGGATTAAAAAAAAAAGAAAGAAAGAAAAAAGGGAGAGAATGTGATCAGGCAGGGGAGTAGAAAAAAACCATACACTAGAGATTTAGAATATATTTTGATCTGTTAGAAGAAACTATCTCAAGATTTTAAAGAGAGAACAACTTATATATATATGCCAAAAATACGGGTAACTACTAAAAAGGGATAGAATATGACTTTAAAAATGAAAAATAAAAATGTTTTTTTTTAAAAAAGGGATTGATAAGATGTTGGTTGAAAAAGGGAAAAAGAAAAATTCAAAAAAAAAGGAAAAAGGAAAAAGGAAAAAAAGACTGTTAAAAAAAATCATTAACTTTGAAAGACTAAAGAATCATGGTAAAAAAGCCATGAATTCTATGTGCAGTATTCCCCTAGCGCTGGAGTTCTGCTGTTCTCACTGACCGGTAAACGTGGTCTTGGCTGGCTGTTCTCGCTGATCTTCTGGGGGAGGGGCCTGTTGCCGTGGTTCCCAAATGTCTTTGCCGGAGGCGGGATTGCCCCGCCCTTGCCGGTCCGGGCTAAGTAATCTGCTCGGGTTTGCTCTCCGGAGCTTTTGTTCCCTGCAAGCTTTCCGTACAGCTTTGGAGGCGGAGAGTGAAAATGGCGGCCTCCCAGTCTCCGCCCCAGCGGAGCCGAGAACTCGGGGTCCCGCTCCTCAGCGAGCCCCCAGAGAAAAGCAGTCAGTCACTCCCGTCTCCCCGGTCTCCGGCCACACTCCGCGCTCACCCGGCCTGTGACCGCGCCTTTCTATCTGGCACCCGACCCCGGGTGGAGTCTCCAAACCCAGCAGATCCCCGCGGTGCGCTCCCGCACCTCTCCTCCCGGGGGAAGAAGGTGAGTCTCCCCGGATCTGCCGCTTGTTGGGTCCCTGCTGGAGGAGCAGTGGCCCGACTGTGCCGCGGATCACGGTCTATGACAACCCCGAGCTGAGAGCCCGCGCCTGGGCTCCGTCTCTGCAGCCGGCTTCCCTGCTCCGATACCTGGGAGCTCTGCTGCACTCAGGCACCCCCGGTCTTTCTGTGACCCCGAGGGTCCTGAGACCACACTGTCCCGCGAGGGTTCCACCCCCCACTTCACCACTAGAGTGACGTCCCTCAGCGGAGCAGACTTCTAAAAGTTCTGATTTTGTGCTCCGTGGCTCTATCACTTGCCAGAAGCGGCCGACGGAGGCCCCTCCCCCGCCGTCTATCCTTCCGAATAACGCCTCGGATTCACTTCTCCGCACGTCCTACCTTCCAGAAAGTGGTCGCTTTTCTGTTCAGAGAGTTGTTGCTCTTCTTTTCTTCGATCTCCTGTTGAGTTTGTAGGTGTTCAGAATGGTTTGATCCCTATCCAGCTGAATTCCTGAGAGGAGACGAAATCCAGGTCTCCTACTCCTCCGCCATCTAGACTCCAGTTCGAAGTTTGTCATTTTTATGTAGTCAAATTCATTAAAGCTTAAAGCTGATCTCGCTATGCCCCCTCCCTGCTAACTCTCCTGATATTTTCACCCAAAAACTGTCTTTATTACATGAGATACCATTTGATGGGTTGTGTTGATCAGTGCAAACCTATTTTAGCAGAATAAGGAAATGTATTAGATTGAATAACAGGAATATAAAAAGATACTTGGTGAGAGATCTCGTAATCAGTATATGCACTTGAGAATATTTGTATATGATATTTTGTTGTTAGAAAAAAATAATTTGACTTAAATGACTAGAATTTGCTGGCAAAGGCACATGCCATGATCAGCATGATACTTGGATTTGCAGACATGATAAGGAGGAAGATATGGTAAGCCTTTAACATTCTGGTGACCCCAAAAGGTGGAGAAGAACTGGGGTAGGATTTGAGAGATGTTCGTGCACAGCATTACTTAAACCATGTGGACCAGGTTTGAACATGAATAAAGAATGGTTATAAAGCCCATTTTCTTGGCTATAGCACCTACTTTTTGTTTCTCCCATTGGATCAAAGATCTAAAACCATCAATACTGGAAAAAAATAGTATAATCTTGAGTTATAGATGGTATTTCTAATTTTTACATGATCAATACCTAGAGAAAAAACTTCTAACTACATAATAATCAGAAATTTCTGTACGTAAAGCACTGCACATGTAAAATTGAAAACTAAGCAGTAATGTGGGAAAAATAGTGGCAACATACATGAAAAATAGTTAAGTTCTTTGAGATATATATATATATATATCAACCCCCCAAGCAATAAGAAAAACACAAAGACTTCAACAGAACTATGAGCTTAAGATGTGAATGAGCAAGTTTCTAAAAGAAACTAAGAGATAATAAACATATGAAAAACTGCTCAGCTTTGCTTGTATTAAAACAAATGCAGGGGTGCCTGGTGGCTCAGTCGGTTAAGTGTCTAACTCTTGGTTTTGGATCAGGTCATGATCTCAGGTTTCAGGGTTGTGGGATCAATCCCCCCATTGGACTCCACACTTAGCGGGGAGTCTGGTTCAGATTCTCTGTTCCCCTCTCTCTGTCTCTCTCTCTCTCTCAAATAAATTTTAAAAATCTTAAAAAAAAATGCAAATTTAAGCAATGAGATCACATTTTAAAGACATAATATTAATTATAAAATAGCATGATATAGAACTTGCATAATTATGGGTTTATTTAAAAACAACAACACCCATATTTATATATTGTCTCCCATGTTGATAGTGGTTATTTTTAAGTTATGAGATTGTGGGTGATTTCTTTCTCTTTCTCTCTCTCTCTTTTTTCTCTTATATTAATTTAAAATTTTTCTACAATAAGCATTAATTGCTTTCGAAATAAGACCAGTTATTTATGTATTTACTTACTTTTTTAGTGATAATACCCAAAGCTGACATGGTTGTGTGGAAATGGGTATTTTCATGTCCTGACAATGGGAGTATAAATAAATTCAACATTTCTGAGAACTGATTTGTCAGGAGAAAAACTTTCAAAATCTACATACTCTTCAAGCTGGTATTAAATTTATCTGCTTTATTAAGTTTATATTAAAATATATGAGGAAGGAGCATAAGATACAGAGACAATAATATTCATTACAATGCAGATATTTGTAGGTTAAAATTTGTGACAACTTATATGTTCAAGAAGACAGAACCAGAATATAATTACAGAGTAATTAACACTGCTCTGAGGATGGTATTTGAAGTGCCTCCAAAAAATGAGTCATGCTCGAATAAATTTGAGAAACACCATGTTAAACAAAGTCAAATATTTTTCTTTAGTTGTAGGATTTTCAGAGACTTTAATAGCTACTGTGCATTATGACAATTCAAATAGGCAGTATTTCCCAAACTTATTTTACAGCAGAACTTATTTTTCTCTTAATGTACCTATGGGAATCTTCCAGATTAATGTTCAGAGAACATCAGTTTTGGAAACATTGCCATATAGACTCCTTCAAACGGTGTTGTAGAAGGGTATTTCACTACCTGGAAAGGGGTACACAATACACACGAAATGACAAAACAGGTTACAGAAGAGTGTGCATAGCATGATCCCATTAATGGAGGACCATGAATGCATTGAAAAGAGACTGGCAAAAAAAAAAAAAATTAACAGCAAAGTGTTAAAAGTGGTTCTGTCTGGGTAATAGAAAATGGGTATTTCTTTTCTTTTTTTGCTTATACACATTTAATAGGATTTCACAATGAACATATATTACCGCACAAATAAGGAAAACAAAAGGTACAAAATGATGTAGAGGAATATGCAATATGTTCTTCACAATGTGTTTGGTGTGAAAAGGAGATTACAAAGCAGTTTGTCCATTACAATATCTTTTTAAAAATTACTTCCACATATGGATAGCTGTGTGGAGAAAAAGGAAGTGTACCAAGATATTAGCAGTTATTATTTGGGGGTCATATCTGGGATTACAGATAATTTTATGTAAACGGATTCCTTTCTTGTTGGTCTTTTGTTCCGAAGAATGTGACTTAAGCCGCTGGATCCTCTAAGGGAGTGGGTTTCCAAGGTGGGATGCAGAAACCCCAAGGAGGGTATGAGATGATATATTGGTTGGGAAACATTATTAAAGTATGTATTTATTTTTCTCATCCTTTGTATGTCCATTTTTCTATGTTTAGTAATGTACAAAATATATATTAGCACCATAGTACATGTATGAAGTTTGTAGATGCATTTATATACATTAACAGTGCATTCTCCAAAATTTTCTTCCCACAGGGGATCATGATCAAAAATGTTTGTTAACTACCCCTCTAGAACACTGAAGCACTGGCAAGTGACATCCTTGGCCATGTTTCCTATCTTCTGAAAGATACTGTCCTAATGCCATGGGCAGTGGTTGGTGACCCAACTGCTTAAATCTTCTCTCTGGTTTTGTTGACCAACTAGCCTGAGGATCCCAATTTCCCATTCTGTTCAGTTTCCCAGGTCTCAGTGTGCTTTCAGGATAAGGGAAAGGGCATTATATTTGATGGCTAATGATGCTAAATACTAAATATATCTGGCTCTTCATCTTCTGGATGAGTGATGATTGCTGTCCTTGGCCCCATTGGGTGGACCCATGTGACCAATTCTGTCCAGACAGTTGTGAGTTGTAGAGTCATGTGTCACCCTTAGTACAGGCATTTGATTGCTATTGTGGGACCCTCCTTTCCACCACCATGACCCACAATGTTTGATATTGTGGGAGCTCCATCAGGCTGGGCTCTAGGGAGAGGACAAGTATGACAGACAGCAGTGCCCCCAGCCAAGTGAGTAAGAAATAAGCCCCAAGTGTCCATCAATGGATGAATGGATAAAGAAAATGTGATATACATATATACAATAGAATATTATTCAGTCACAAAAGTCACAAAAAAGACAACATGGATGAACCTAGAAGACATTATGCTCAGTGGAATAAGCCAGACACAGAAAGACAAATACCAGATGATGTCACTTATGTGTGGCATGTAAAAAAGTAGAACTCAAGAGAACCAGAGAGTAGAAGGGTGGATGCCAGAGGCTGGGGGTGGGGATGGGAGAAATGGGGAGATGTGGGTCAAAGGGTACAAACTTTCAGTTATAAGACAAATAAGTTTTGGGGATCTAATGCACAGCATGGTGACTATAGTTAATAATACTGCATTGTACACTTGAAATCTGTTAAAGAGTAGATCTTAAGTGTTCTCATAAAAAACAAAGTAACTATGTGAAGTGATAGAGGTGTTAACATGTTTAATGTATATGGATCATCATGTTGTATACTCTAAATATATACAATTTTTGTCACTTATCCCTCAAAAAAGCTGGCAAAAAAGGGGAAATAAGCTCGGATTTGTTTAAGTCCTTGAAATTTGGGGGATGTTTGTTACTCCACCCAACTTAAACCATGCTGACTTTGAGATCAGAGCTTGCCTGTGAACCCCAGGTGTTGGAGATGGGCTCGAACCCATCCAGTATTGAAGTCCTATCCTTGGTTCTTCTGACAGAATGGAAGATAATTGCATAGATTTTTATTTTTTTGTATGATTAAGGACTACTTATTTCTGACCTTCTAAGGGAATTACTAAGCTTTTAAAACTGTTGATATACAGAAACAAAAGTTAGTAAGTTACTAGATTTTTCTGAGGACTTTAATTCATTTTTCTCCTAAGAAATGTCCTTTCACTCTTGACCTATTTCCACAATGGGCTCTCCCCAGGCTCCTTTCCTAATGCCTACCTGGTGGTTAAGGGATTACAGTAGAGCCATAGCTTATGCAGGAGCGAGACTTTAAAGGCAGTGAACAGAAAACAATACATAAAAATAGTTCATTCTCAAAAATATTTTTCAGGTTTTTTTTCTAATTTAGAAATGTGTTGATCACAGCTCTAAAGCATTAAAACCCTTGAACATTTCTCAAATTGCTTTTAAAGAATAGTACACATGACTTTCTGCATACAAACCTGCACATGTACCGAAACATTGACATATATAGTAATCTAAAATATGCCATAAAGGGTACACAAGCACCTGCATCTACACACACTAGAATCACATTTAGTGTGGCAAATGCTTGCACTATGAGATTGATGGGGAAAACGGTGGATTAATGTCATCTGTCTCATGCTCACTTTTATACATAAGCCTATGGAGTGTGTGATGGGTAGCATTTCCTGCATTATTTAAACACGTTTTCTTTCCCCCCCCTGGCCACCCCTGCAACGTATTTGAATTTTCGGATGTTAAATGCATGACTGTTACAGTCACGCTATGCTTCCTCATTATAGCATTTGATTCTGTTCTTTCTCTTCTATGCATTGATTGACTTTTCCCCTTTAAGGAAAGCAGAGCTAATATATCCACGCGACCATTTGTTACTGAGATTTCCTATTTTAGCCTAATGGATGTGTGTTCACTCCTGGAAAAGTAGATATGCCATACTTTTCATGTGAGCCTCTACTACCCCTTTTCTGACATCTGACTTCTCAAGAGCTGGGATCCAGGCAGGTGGGGCTGGCTCCTGAGCTGGATATTCACATTGCCTCTCCAGATTCTCTGTCCACTCTTCTCCACCCTGCTCTGTGCCCTAGGGGCTGCATCATCCAGCCTCCCTCACCTGTGGTTTCTGGTTGTGTGAGGCCAATGGGAAGCACCAGTGGGAGAGGAGAAGGTGAATGAGTGAGACTTCCATCCCTCCCCACTCAACCAGGCTGCAAATGGGCAGTGGTAGGGCTTCTCTTGTGGATTCCCTGTCCACAGCTCTCCAAATCTCCTTAAACACCTGCTTCCCTTGCCCCTTCAAATACGGGGCGGGGCTAATGGTTTCTTGCTAATTCTTGCTAATGGTCTTGAGGTACTGCACCATCTCTGTAAATTTCTCTTATTTCTACCCACTACTTTCTAAGTGATCCCATTTGTAAACTCCTCAGTGACCCCTTCTGTACACATTATGTGTTTCCTACTGGGACCCCAACCCTTACAACATTATGGGAGTCCAGGTATCCCTGGGAAGTTGAAACTATGTCAATCTTCAATGCAGCTGGTATCCTTGGGGGAACATGCCTCCCTTTTCTTTAAAAAGAAATTATTATTTAACAATTAAGATGTAAAGGCATGCAAGGAATAAGACAATGAATTCCCATGCCTCTCAAGAAATAAAAATATCAATATTGATGAAATCTTTTTTTAAAAAAATAATCTCTGAAATACATCCCCACAGTGTTTTTGAGCTGAGAATCCAAGCCAGGACCTACCTTGCTCACAAGAGGACAGATTTCAATGTGAGATGTGCCATCTGGGGCATTTTGAAATTTACATGTTGAACTTGTAAGTGAGTTTTTGTGTGTGGCTGAGAGAAACATTTGAGGTAGGCTTTTGGGAATGATATGCTGACCCAGCAGCAATCCTATTCAAGCCAACTGCTCTTTTCTGAGTCACTGGGTATGAGTTGAAAGCACCAGCTTTGGAATGGGACAGGCCTGCTTCTCAATCTTGACTCTTTCATTCGCGGCCTCTGTGACCTTGAAGGAGCATTTCAAAGAAGCTCCTTGGATACAGAGGCCCATGCTCTACCGTAAGACATGCCCAAGATGGCATGGTGTATAGGATGTATAATGGTGTGTACAAGAGCACTCACTGCACACAGAACTGTCGAGCAGGGGAAATGAGGTATGCAGTCTGATAAATATGATGCACGGTTACATGCCACAAAGGTGGTGAAATCTTAAGGCTAGACCATTAAGGTCATGTGGAGGGAATTGAGGAAAGATCTTGGAACCATATTGCTCAGCCCTTATCAAGCAGATGAGGACATAGACAGGACCACAGCTCAGACCCAACTCCCAGCTCTCCCTTCAATTGTTCACTCTCCACTGCCTTACCTCTCACATCCATTCCAGCTCAAAGTGGCAGTATTTTTTTAGGTAAGCAAGGTATTAGCAGAGTTTCACTGTTTTCCTTTTCCAGAGTTTTAAAGTAGAGCCTATTGTAGGGATAAGAAAACCCAGATAAGCAAAGAACTCTGTAGTTAGCACTTCCCGTCAAGGCAGTTCCCACTCTCTGACTAGAGTAGACAAGAATACGGGTTCTAGAATATGCTACTGAAAGACTCTCCTGGACCTAACTCTAGCCTGGCTCTTCTGAGTCCTCTTTCTGATGAGGTCTTGCCCTTGGGCTCTGTCCTTGGCCCATTTAGTCCAATTTTAGCAAGAATTCTGCTGGGTCAGTTGAGTGAGAATGGCCTACCTTTGATATCTGATCAGATTCCTCACCTCCCCCACCCCGCCTTGGTATCTGACAACCCTTGACATCTGATCAAATTCCTTATTCCCCTACCCTTCATATCTTATCACCTTGGCCTGCCTTCAGCGAAAATCCTGTGTAGTTGGTTTAGCAGAATTTTTCTTACCCCTGACGCTTCCTTTTTATAATTTCCCATCCACTGACCCCTACCCTGATCCTTGGCAGCCAATCTCTACTTGCTCTTGTATCTGAGGTTGAGCCCCATCTCTTTTCTCTACCACAAAACCCCCATCGTAGTGGTCCCCCTGAAAAGAGTCCACCTTACAGTTTTTAACAAGTGTCATGAATGATTTTTTCTTTAGCATTACTACCTGGGTTCAAATTCCAGGTCCACTATTTATGGTCTGTGTATTATTCTCCTTATTTACAAAATGAAAATAATGAGACCTACCTCATAGGGTTGTGTGAGAATTAAATGAAGTGATACATCTGTTTATATCTATATCCATATGTGTATCTATATCTATCTAGCACAGTGCCTGGGACATGGTGACACTCCATACTTTCTGGCTGTTACTGTTTCTTCCACTAGAATGTAAACCCTGGAGGTAGACTTTGAGTCTCTTTGTTCCAGTGCGGTATGTCCAGTGCTTTAGGAAGTGTCAAGTGCACAGTAAGCTTCCAATAAATATTTGATGACTGAATAAATGAATGTAGTTCTTTATTTTCCTTCCCCAGAATTTGGAAGACATGTTGGAGTCCTCACACTTGCCCATGGTGATGGAACAAAGCCTCATGGCTTTCCTCTGTCTGGTAGCCAATTAAGGGCAGAGAGTACTTTAGGATGTATGCACTCATTCATTCATTCGACAAATATCTAATGGTAGCAAGTGATAGAGATAAAAAGATGATGAAGACTCTGAATAAAGGCAGAGAGAGATCACATGCCAGGTACAGGTAGATTTCAAGCATCCTTTCAATGTTGTTGCTGCATCAAGGGAGAAGCATGTGTTGGCAAGAGATGAAGTTAGAAGCTGGGAAAGGCCACATCATGGAGGACTTCGCAGACTTGCGTTGAGTTCCACAGAAGCAATCCATGAAACCCGGATTCGGATGCAAGTGATTCATTAAGAAGTGCTCCATATAGAAGCAAAAGCAGAAGAAGAAGCAGAAGAAGGAGAAGAAGAAGGAGAAGGGCTCCCAATGGAAAAAAATATTTGCAAACCATGTATCCAATAAAAGAGGTTAATATCCAAAATATATTTAAAAAACTTACACACAACTCAATAACAAAACAAACACAAATAATCCAATTTTAAAATAAGTGAAAGACCTGAATAGACATTTGTCCAAAGAAAATATACGAATGGCCAACAAGTACTTGAAAAGATGCTCAACATCACTAATTATTAGAAAAAATGCAAATCAAAACCATAATGAGTTATCACCACATGCCTGTTAGCATGGCCATCATCAAAAAGTCAAGAGATAGCAAATGCTGGTGTGGATGTAGAGTAAAGGGAACCCTTCTGCGCTGTTGGTGGGAATGTAAACTGGTACAGCCATAATGGGAAACAGCATGGAGTTTCCCCCCCAAATTAACAATAGACCTACCATATGAACCAGCCATTCCATTGTTGATTCTATATACAAAGGAGTTGAAAACGGGGTCTTGAAGAGATACCTGCACCCCTCTGTTCATTGCAGCATTAGTTACAATAGCCAAGACATGGAAATAACAGAGGAATGGATAAATAAGATGTGGTGTATAAACACAGTGGAACATTATTCAGCCATGAAAAGGAGGAAATCCTCCATTTGTGACAATATAGATGGACCTTGAGAGCATTAAGCTAATTAAAATAAGTCAGATAGAGACAAATGCTATATGAGTTCACTTTCTAAAAACAAAACCAAAAGCCAGACTCACAGAAAGAGATCAGAGTTGTGGTTACCAGAGGCAGGTGGGTGGGAGTGAGGGAACTGGAGAAATGGTGGTCAAAGGTCCAAACTTCCAGTTATAAGATAAGTAAGTCCTGAGCATGTAACAACGTACAACATGATGACTGTAGCTAACACTGCTGTAGGCAAACAGACTTTGTCAAGGAGTATAAATCCTAAGAGTTCTCATTAAGAAAAAAATTTTTTTTCTTTTTCTCTTTTTTGTATCCATATGAGATGATGGATGTTAACTAAATTTACTGAGCTAATCATTTCATGATATATGTAAGTCCAGTCACGCTATTCAACTTAAACTGTGCTGTATATCAATATATTATATCTCAGTAAAACTTGTTGGGGGCAGAGAAGTGCTCCTAGAAAAATCTGATTAGAGAATGGGAGAAGCAGGGTGGAGAAGCCAGGAAGCCAACTGTGGTTGCTAGGGTCCAAGAGGGCCCCCCAGTGACCTCCACTGGCTGGTATCTGTTTTTGCTATCCTGTCCCACATCATACTGACTGATCTATGTGACAAATACCATGTAGCAGAAGTGATGGCATGTCCCTTCTGAGATTTGGTTCTGTTTTGGGGCTCTCTTGCTCACTGGCTGGCTCTCTCCTTCTCTTAGATCATTTGCCTTGGGAGAAGAGAGCTGCCATGTCATGTGAGCAGCCCTAGAGAGAGGCCCATCTGGCAAGGACCTGAAGCTTCCTGCCAACAGCCATGTGAGTGATCTTGGAAGCAGATTCGCCATCTGCATCAGATGGGTGCATCCCCAGCTGACAACCTGCCTACAGCCAGGTAAGTTGCTCCCAGATTCCTTACCCTCAGATACTCTGTGAGATAATAAGTGTTTGTTGTCTTAAGCCATTAAGTTTTGAGGGAATTGGCTATGCACCAATAGATAAATAATATACCCAGGAAGGGTGTGATTTTTTTTTTTTTTTTTTTAAGATTTTATTTATTTATTTGACAGACAGAGACACAGCGAGAGAGGGAACACAAGTAGGGGGAGTGGGAGAGGGAGAAGCAGGCTTCCCGCAGAGCAGGGAGCCCGATGCGGGGCTCGATCCCAGGACCCTAGGATCATGACCTGAGCCGAAGGCAGACACTTAACGACTGAGCCACCCAGGCACCCCAGGGTGTGATTTTTTAAAAAAGATTTTTCTTAAAGATTTATTTATTTATTTGAGAGAGAGCACACGAGTGGGGTGGGCAGAGGGAGAGAGAATCTCAAGCAGACTCTCCGCTGAGCGCGGAGCCCAACACAAGGCTAGATTTCATGACTCTGAGATCATGACCTGAGCCAAAACCAAGAGCCAGACACTTAACTGACTGAGCCACCCAGGTGCACCTGAAGAGTGTGATTTTAGGCAAAGTCCTAACCTCAACTTGATCAGCAGAGCAACTCTGGATTGTACGTTACACCTCACAGCTGGTCCTTACTTGAGGCAAGGGAGCTGGGTTTTCCTACTCTTATTTCAATGAGTCAATAGGCTGCCTTGACTTTTGATTCTCTGTACTTGTGGGCAAAAAGGCTCCATTTGTGCAGAGTGGTCCTCTAGAGAGAGTCTAAGGTGTGGGCCCTTAGATGCAAAGCATACAGAAGCTGGGGAGAGTGGGGGAGATAGGAACCCAGAAATACTGGAAGGGATTCAAGGGGATACGGGCCGAGCCCTGATGGTGTCCACTAACCAGGACACACCTGGCCTTGTTTGCCCTGTAGGTGATAAGGAGCCATCATAGAATTTCAAGCAAGGATGGTTCTGTTTAACCCCTTCTGCCAAGAAATAACTATTTGTGGGAAATAAGTATCAGATCTAAGTGAAGCAGCTCTTGCTTTGCTGTTCCCTACATTTTCTCTCTAAATTATAAATATACAAATATATATTATAAATATAACCTGTGTGTAACTCTGACTTAATGAGAAACATTTACAGCTTTTTTCCCCTAAGAATTGTCAACATCTTTTTAATAAGTGGTTTAATAAAAAAAACCTTTAGGCAATGATCTGCAGCTTCATAAAATAAAGGTATTTCTAAGCCAAAAAAATTTCTCTTTATTTTAATTACTGAAAATAATAATCATTTCAATAATTTATCAAAATATCACTTAAAAAATAAAGGATGTAATTTATTTCCTGTTTTGGCCATGATCACACTAGCAGCCCAGGAGGGAAATGGACTTATGAAGCCATTGTACAATCATTTAGGCCAGAGATGCCAAGGGTGGGAAAGAAGTATTGGACACAGGTAATATTGGGATGCAGAGTCAGTAGTGGAGATGGAGAATTGGGTCGAGGAAGAGGGAGAAATTATGGATGCTCCCCAGGCTCTTGATTTGGGTGAAGGATGAGGTGGAGACGGAGAGAGACAGAGAACAAATTTAAATACTGAAGAAGAACATTGAGCATTCAGCCTTCAGCTCTTTAGACTAGTTTCCCTCTTCCCTCTGTCCCTTCTTTATATTCATCTTTATTAAACATCTACTCCAAGAATCTTGCTAACGCTGTGAGAGCTATAATGGCGATCTAGGCAGTTTTCCTGTCTCGAATTTGAGGCAAGATCAGAGATGTAAACAAATAATTAGGATGCTACCTGATAAAAAGACAGTGGTTTTGGAAGATAGAGGTTTTCTTCTTCCCATTATTTCTCTAGTACGAACTACCTTTCTTTTCATCCTCTCTGTGTGCGCCTCCCTTAGCTGTTCTCTTCCTTCTTGAGATTCTTCTTGTCTCATCTTCATTTTCTTTCCCCCCATTAATTCCCTGGGTCATTTAACATCTTGGCTAAAAGTTTCTCTGTGCCCTGCCTCTGTTTCTGTATTCCCTGCCCTGCCGGTGAGGCTGCACTACTTGACTCTGCGGTACCTGCAGAAAGCTTTTCCACTGAATCAAACTGTGCGTGTGTTTGCATTGATGTTTTCTGTGTTGGTTGGGTTCCCCTGAGAGGCTGGTGCCTGAAATGTAGAATTTGATATTCAGTAAGACTGCATGTGCGGCTCACAATGGCCCATGTCTCAGGTGTGCAAATGACAAGGTGTTTAGGTTTCGGAGAACTGTCACTCCTTAACAGACACGCATAGTTCATAGTGATCATCATCAACATTAACAGTTCCCGGTCCTCCTGGATTTTCAGGGCTCTGCTTGTGCTCACAGCAGCAAGCCAGATGCTCATCCTTGCAGTTCTCCTGGGGAAGCGGGCTTGTGGCAGGCAATGGGATTGACAAAGATTCTGCTGGAACTAATGGTTTCTCCAGTATTGTCTCATTACTTAGAGTGGCCTCAAATGTCCTCATCCTACTTCCTCTTTGCTATTATTATCCTATTCCTGCTAGGATGGTCCCACTTTGTCCCAGCAGCTTTACAGAAGGCGGCGAGGGAAGGGGTTGGCAAAATGGAACCCAACAGGGGCGTGGAGCTGAAGATGCTTTAATTCTTAGCCTTTAATCACCGCTGATCCTGAAATGATGACAGAAAGTAGCGTGGTCTAAACACAACAAGAGGAACTCTGGCTGTGACCTGGCAGCTAATTAGGTCTGGATCTTAGCTTCTGCCCTTTTGTCCTCTCCTCCGAGGTCACAAGGGCTTGGTCTTTCTCTTGTGGGTTTGCTGAAGTAAAACTAACAGATTTATCTTCCTGCCACTGGTAGTAAACAACAGGAGACACTACTTGGGAGTAAGAGTATTCTTGTTATAAAAGGAATCCGTACAAGCCTTTCGGATAGACCCCAGTTTGGGATAGACTTGGCAAGCTGGCAGTTTCTGTCTTCCATTGTCTTCTGTTGCTGTGCTACTGAGTCCGAGATCAGAGCAGGGCTGAGTATGGCAGACTAGGACAAGACTGTCCAGCTGGAGGGCCAAATACTGTTCTCTAGCTCACGAGGTAGAGACACTAACAATTTCTTTGTTCCCGTCATTTAAAAAAGTGAACACAAACGTGGCATCTGGGCCACTTAATTCATTGATCAATCTCAGTATGTGATGCAAGTGAGGTGAGGTCAGCTTTTGGTTGGTCTTCAGGCAGCAAGGAAAATTGTCTGATACTATTTTCAACCTCAGGTGGTGTCACCATGGGCAAGAAAAACTTGCTTTTACGTTTGCTGAGTGACAGAGGTGTCTGGCATACTTCCTCATCTCCATTCTAACTCATCATTGAGATCTAATTTCCATGACTGTATACTTTCCCATAATTTTTCTTGACCCCTTTTCAAGTATTCGTGTTCTTTTTCATAATGCTTTGTTTTTTCCAAAGTTGCCCTCCCCCACATGACTGGAAGCTGATGCTACCTGTCAGATAAGAGTTTGGCTTGAGTTGGCATCAGATTTTAAGATTTTGTTCTCTAAATCCTGTCCAGGTGTGGGTGAGGCTCTTTGGTATGGCTCCTTGAATATGCTTCCTTTGACTCTAAAGACTTAGACAAGTCATCTGCTTGTCCACACACCTAATACACAGGTGATTTAAGGATAGAATAACTACAATAGCCATTCCCGTTCAAAAAGATGTGTGTGGGAAAGAGATACATATCAGCTACTGGTCTGTAGCTCTTCTGATGTCTAGCCAGGCAAATGTCTGTTCCTTGATTAGCATTCAGTCTTACACCTTGAGAGTTATTCTCATGGTTCTTGTCTTTACCCTCTGGGCTTCTGGTTCTATGCTTTGAGCCATTCTTCTTTTTTTCCAGCTTTATTTAGATATAATTGACATATAACATCGTGTAAGTTTAAGGTGAACGATGTAATGATTTGATATATGTGTATGTTGCAAAATGATTACTGTAATAAAGTTAGTTAACACATTCATCACCTTACATAGTTACAAATTGTGTGTGTATGTGTGTGGTGAGAACATCTAAGATTTACTTTCTTAGTAACTTTCAAAGATACAATACAGTATTGTTACCTGTCATGACCATGCTGTACAGAATTATTCATCTTAAAACTGGAAGTTTATACACTTTGACTATCTTCACCCATTTCCCACCCCTGCATCCTGTCCCTGGCAGCCACCAGTCTGCTCTCTGATTTTATGAGTTTGTTTTTTTTTAGATTCCACATATAAGAGACCATACAGTATTTGTCTTTCTCTGATTTATTTCACTTAGCTTAATATCCTCAGGGTTCATCCATGTTGTTGCAAATGACAGGATTTCCTTCTTTGTTGTGACTAAATAATAATTCCAGTTTGTGTGTGTGTGTGTGTGTGTGTGTGTACACCAAGTTTTCTTTATCCAGTCATCTATTGATGGACACTTGGATTGTTTTCATATCTTCGCTAATTGCAGATAATGCTGCAGTGAACGTGGATTGCAAATCTCTCTTTGAGATGGTGATTTCATTTCCTTCAGGTAGATCCTCAGAAGTGGAATTGCAGGATCAAATGGTACTTCTATTTTTAATTTTTTGGGGAACCTCCCCCTTGTTTTCCACAGTGGCTGCACCAATTTATGTTCCCACCAGCCGTGCATGAAGTTTCACTTTTTTTCGCCTCCCCAAGTGACTTCAGCTTCCTCACAGTATGGTGGCCTCAAGTCAGTCCAACTTCTTAAATGGTGGCTCAAGACTCCAATATAAGTGTTCAGCAAATAGGATGAAAATTACACCATCTTATAAAGAACTTATCAAACTTAACACCCAAAGAACAAATAATTAGTCAAGAAATGGGCAGAAGACGTGAACAGACATTTCTACAAAGAAGACGTACAAACGGCCGGTAGACTTATGAAAAAATGCTCCACATCTCTCAGCATCAGGGAAATACAGATCAAAACCACAATGAGATACCACCTCACACCAGTCAGAATGGCTAAAATTAACAAGTGAGGACACGACAGATGTTGGCGAGGATGCGGAGAAAGGGGAACCTTCCTACACTGTTGGTGGGAATGCAAGCTGCTGCAGCCACTCTGGAAAATAGTGTGGAGGTTCCTCAAAAAGTTGAAAATAGAGCTACCCTATGACCCAGCAATTGCACCACTGGGTATTTACCCCAAAGATACAAACATAGTGATCCAAAGGGGCACCTATACCCCAATGTTCATAGCAGCAATGTCCACAATAGCCAAATTATAGAGAGAGCCTAGATGTCCATCAACAGACGAATGGATAAAGATGTGGTACATACATATATATAATGGAATTTTACTCAGTCATCAAAAAATGAAATCTTGCCATTTGCAACAACATGGATGGAACTAGAGGGTTTTATGCTAAGCAAAAGAACTCAATCAGAGAAAGACAATTATCATATGATTTCACCAATATGTGGGATTTAAGAAACAAAACAGAGGAAGGAGAAGAGAGGAAGAGAGGAGAAGAGAGGAAGGAGGAGAAGAGGAGGAAAAGGAGAAGGAGGAAAAAATAAAACAAGATGAAACCAGAGAGGGAGACAAACCATAAGAGACTCTTAATCATAGGAAACAAACTGAGGGTTGCTGGAGATGGGAGGGGGGGAGGTATGGGGTAACTGGGTGATGGACATTAAGGAGGACATGTGATGTAATAAGCACTGGGTATTATAAGACCGATGAATCACAGACCTGTACCTCTGAAACCAGTAATACATTATATGTTAATTAATTGATTTTATTTTTTATTTATTTTTTTTATTTATTTTTTTTTAATTTTTTTTTTTATTTATTTGAGAGAGAGAATGAGATAGAGAGAGAGCATGAGAAGGGGGAGGGTCAGAGGGAGAAGCAGACTCCCCGCCAAGCAGGGAGTCCGATGCGGGACTCGATCCCGGGACTCCAGGATCATGACCTGAGCCGAAGGCAGTGGCTTAACCAACTGAGCCACCCAGGCGCCCTGTTAATTAATTGATTTTAAATTAAAAAATGTTTTTAAATTTTTAAAAAGGAAACTACACCATCTTTTTCTCAGTTGTTGCTTCATAAGTCATAGCACATTACTTCTATCACATTCTATTGGATACACGTGAGTTACAAGTCTGCCCAGATTCAACAGGAAGGGACAGACTCTCCCTCTTGATGGAAAGATTGTCAAAAAATATAAACATATATATAATATAAAGATACAATCGGTGGGTATATCTTAAAACTGATATAATATCTGAGCTTTAAACACATTAATTCACAATACCTCTACCCCAATTATAAGATAGAATATTTCCCTAAAAATTGAGAGACAGTGAGCTGTGCTGAAGATAATTCTCAGCTCAAGGACCTGGGCACCTCTTTTTTTAGATATCCAAAGGACTAGACCAGGATTGGCAAACTTTTTCTGCAAAGGGCCAGATTGTAAATATTTTAGGCTTTGCAGACCATATGGTCTCTGTTGCAACTCCTTGACTCTGCTGCTATAGTACAGAAGCAGCTGTAGACAACACATAAACAAGTGAATGTGGATGTGTTTCAATAAAACTTTATTTATAAAAACAGGCAATGAGCCAAATTTGGTCACCAGGTCATTTGCTGACTCCTGGACTAGACCGTGGTTCTTTACTGAGCTCCATACTAGCCATGGAGGGGGCAGTGCTCAGTGGCAGATACCAAAAAAAGTGATGCTGATATTGACGAGTCTGGCCTTAGGTAGCTTGAGACCCTTTCTCTACTGACCTCTGATGGTGGCTAATTGAGTGTTTGAAGGTACTCCTAAATTTCCCTCATCGTCAAAGTACCAGCTGGGAGAGTCTAACTAAAAATGCATTTACATAAAAATATAATTTCTTTTGATTGGCCAGGCAGATCCTTTATTAAAGCACAGTGATTGTTCAGTCTTGGCTGGTGGACAGCAAAAGTCATGGCTATCAGCAGGTCCCTGAAGGGCCATGCTTAGTAGAGAGGATGGAGCAGACTCAAGTCCAGAACTCTAGTTTCAAGAAAAAGTCTTTGTCAGGTTAAGGCATTTCCTCTGTCTCAGGAGATAGTCTGGTAAACCTGAATATGATCAGAACAACAATTTTCAGTGTGGACCAAATTAGAAACACAGCATTAAGATTTAGGGCACAATAACAGCTGATTGAAAGGTTAGGATCCCTCATTATCAGAAGAACATCACAGGGATCAATGATCTCTGACTCAGGACCTAATTCATCACATATCCTTTTATGGCCAGCCAGGTCTTGCCCTTTCTGGTTAGGAATCTGTGTTAGTACAAAGGAGAGAGAGTGACATTTGACTTAATGTCATGGCCCTTTATCTGCTCCATCTGAACTCCCAAGTTAAATCAACTCTAGTTATTTATATGGTCTCTGGGGCTGTGTTTCAAACGGGGGGAAAGTGTGCACTTATTTATGGTTCTAACTCAAAGGTAAGCTGTAAGGTAAAACAGCTAACATGTCACCCAATAGTTGCACACTATTATTTTGACACAGAGTTACATTTACATTCTTAGCCATAATTTCAGTCTAGGAGCATACGGAATAGGATTGCTGCCATGGAAGGAGCCTGTCTTTCTCCTACAGTCTTGTTTGCTTTTCTCCTCTATTCCTTTTGTTCTTGTAACCATGGGGGTTTGACCTTCCAGGATTTGACCATTACCATTGCTGTCTAACACACAGATGTGGACCAACTATTGATATGACCAACATAATCCTGAGACTCAAAAATATATTGAACTTCTGAAAATAGGCAACAACTTCCAGAGCATGGAAGACAGAAAGGATTCAGTTATATGGTGGTGAGGTGTACAAATGATCTGTTTTAAAAGTTTATTCTGCCAATTAGTAGTATGTGTGTGTGGCATCCATCAACTTGTTTAATCTCTCTGTGACTCAATTTCTTTACCTGTAAAATGGAGGTGATTTTACGTACTACATAGGGTTCTCGTGAAGATTGCATTTAATGACGTTTATAAGGTGCTTGATGCAGTGCTGGGTACAAGATACTCCCTTAATTAGTGGGAGCCGTGATCTCTTCAGGGTTATGTATTTGATGCCACAGAGATGTGGGGCTTTGCCAAATGCTTGCTTTGGCCTGAGGAATGTAGTTGGAAATGACAGCACATGAATTCTGAGCCTAGGCTTTAAGAGCATCGTGTGTTTTTGCTTGCTCCTTGGGAGCCATTGTTCTTCCTCCCAGGTACCCGGGGCCCCAGAATGGGAGCAGAGTAACTCTAGATGACTTGAGCCAGATCTGAAATCTGGAGCCAAGCCCAGGAGAGGGCAGCTGAAGACAGCCGAGGCCTAGCTGACCTGTAGGCACGTGCATGAGAAACAATTACCTATTGTGTGTGGTATGCCACTGACATTTTGTAGTTGTTTTTTATGTGGCAACAGCTAACCGATACAGCCAGGAAAAGAGGAATGAAACATACAATGAGCTTTCAGCCCAGCCATTTGCGAGACAGAGGAGTGAGATTCAGTAAAGCCAGTTGTCATATTTACTCTGGCAGAAACTCATCCTATGATCCTTGAGCAATGCGCTTTGTCTATCTGGCTCTGGTTTCTTCTGCGAGGAGATTATACTCATTGTAGATGGCCCAATATAATACCAATTCTATATATAAACTTTTCTGTGTCTATAGACTTACTGTCCTATGCATATGAATGATCTGTAATATTTGTTCAGAAACAAGAAGGCGGAAGGGGCCCTTCTGAAGACAATAAAATGACAAATGACATAGATTGGTTGAATAAGACCTTGTTCCTAAATTCCTGCCCCAGGATAAAGGAGGACCCTGAGAGATTTGAAAGAATTAGATTTGAGGCCGATGAGAAGAGCTACTTTTATAAGAAACTTTTGGAGCTCCTTCTCACAAAGTTATCCCAAAGTGATAACATAAGCCAAATATATAAACTTAGAGTTTCAAGAAGGTTTAAAGCCCAGGGGTCATGGATGAATTTCATTGGCTAGCTCAGTGTTTTTAAAAATAAATTACTTGAGGGGCGCCTGGGTGGCTCAGTCGGTTAAGCGGCTGCCTTCGGCTCAGGTCATGATCCTGGCGTCCTGGGATCGAGCCCCACGTCTGGCTCCCTGCTCAGCGGAGAGTCTGCTTCTCCCTCTCCCTCTGCCTGCCACTCTGCCTACTTGTGCTCTCTCTCTATCTCTCTGTCAAATAAAAAATAAAATCTTAAAAAAAAATAAATTACTTGACAACATGTAAAAATGGGAGAGATTACATAAAAATTCATTTCCATAAGTATACAATTTCTTTTACAGCATTCCAGGATCTGACAACACAGATCTTCTATTAAAGCAAAGAACAACCATTGGGAGCAAAATAAGGACTTTCTCCCTTTTTTTTTTTTTTTAAGATTTTATTTATTTATTTGAGAGAGAGAGAGCACAGGCAGAGGGGAGGGGTAGAGGCAGAGGGAGAAGCAGACTTCCTGCTGAGCAGAGAGCCCTACACAGGACTCAATCCCAGGACCCTTGGGATCATGACCTGAGCCAAAGGCAGACGCTTAACCGACTGAGCCACCTAGGCGCCCCAGGACTTTCTCTTTTTGATAGGACTTAACATTTCTAATTTACTCTAGTCCTCATCTGACCTGCACTAATTGCCTTGCCCCCCAAACCCTTTGAGGTTATAATCCTTGGTTTTGACAAACCCTCATGACTGATCCTAAATTGATATTCAGAGGCCTTGAGTACATGAAAATCATCATTTATAGTTTTAAATTGTTGTCATGAAGAGTAACTGGATCCTTTCCCAAGGAGCTCTCTGGTGTGTCCATCCTGGAGCAACTCAGGGATCTATTTTTCTATATAATTTATAGAGAACAGCTGAGGCTCTTCTTTCAATGGTTGGACTTCGAATGGGCAATTTCATGTCAAAACTGAACCCATCCTCTTGTCTCCTACCTTGTTCCTTCTCCTTTATTCCACATTTTGGTCAATCATGTCACCCATTCATTCAGGCTAGATACCTAAAGATCCAATTTTCTTCATTCGTTCCTTCATTATAGCTAATTTCACGCCCAAGTTATAACTTCCCTGAAATCTCCTTTGTGTCAGTCCCTCTTGATTCTTTTCACATGGTCACTGATTTAGCACAGATTTTACAGCTGGACTATTATAAAAACAAAAACAAAAAGAACCCTGAAAGCTAATTGGTATGTCTGATTTTTCATGTATCCATCTCCCCACTCAAACTCCACCCATAATAAAAAGAGATTTCTAAACATGCATCAATCTGTTCGTGTCACCCTCCTTTTAAAAACTTTTCAACAATTGATTTGTCATTGCTCACAAACTCCTCAATGCAATAGTTTTCAAAATTGAGTTCTATCTTACTTCTTAAATCTTATCTCTTGCTACCCTTTGCCTCAAACCCTATGTCATAGCCATTCTGACACAGTTGCAAAATCAACTCTTCATATGTGTGACTCCTTGTTTTTTTCTGGTCTCCTTGCCTAGAAAGTTCCACCTTCCATGGCTATTTAGAAAACTTCTACTCCTATTAAAGTATGGGCTCAATTATCTCCTTTCCTTTGGAGGGGTTTCTGGTTCTCTTCAACCATAAGTCAGATTTAATTGTATCATTCCCTCCCACTGCTCCAATGGCTGTTTTAAATTTTTTCCATAGAAGACTTATCTGGTGGGCATAATTAGTTGTTTATATATGTTTCCCTGCCACATTATTGACTTCTGGAAGACAAGATTAGGTCTCATTAATCACTGTGGTTCCACTGTCCATCACAGTACTAAGCACATTGTAGGTATCAGTAAATGGTGGCTTGAAGAAGGAATGAATGAATTACAAATGGACCTCTCGGTGTCTCTTCAGTGAGGTAAGATGAGGACAACAATATGGGGTTCTTAGTAGAGGCTCAGAGAACACTAATGTTCATTTCATCCTGTCCCCTTAAACAGAACAGATGACCCCCATCTGCACATCTAACCCTGTGTTGCTCTCCCTTTTCTCAGACCTTTAACTGTTAAGCTCTTCCCAAAATTCACCTTACGATTGCCCACTCAACTTCGGCTGCACATTGAAATCATCCAAGGACCTTTCAAAGTATTAACGACCAGATTTCATCCACAGAGATTTTAATGTAACTGATCTGGGGGAAGCCTGGGCATTGGTATGATTCTAATGTGTAGCCAAGGTTGAGACCTTGTGTTCTAGATCTGAAGTTGGTACTTCTTTCTGGTTCCATGTAATAAAGTGCTGATAAGAGGTCATCCTCACTTTTTCAATGGCTCTGTAGGTTCCAGGTTGGTCAGGTCAGTACTAAACAGCTTCCCTGGGTGCAAAGGGAATCAGATGTGGGAATTAAAACTAAAAAACTCACATGGGCTCTTTGTGATCCTTTAGTGATCTGTGTTATTTCTCTTGATTTATAGAATAAACCTGACCCCTGAAGGATTTAAGTATCTCTTCATAGACTGTAGTTTTTTTCTCTCTCATATATATTGGTTCTGGGACCTGGAAGCTATGGCTTTACTGTCCTTTCTGGCTTTTCTCTCAACATTTGCCTTGTTCTGCTGAAAACAGGCATCTTTCACTCAGCATCAAAATGTCATGCTAAGAGAGTTTTTAGTATCCAGCTTGTAAGCCAGGGTGAATCTTGAAATTGGCTCTCTGCTGGAATATAAGCAGCATGATTCAGGGGTCTTTCCAGCCCCAATCCAGCTGGAACCTTCTTTTAGGACAAGCAGTGTGAGTATATGCCATATGTCAGGGAGTGAGGGCAGTCATATGGATGTGGAGGAAGAAAGATGGGGAGTGAGGGGAAGGGAAAAGAACTTCCCAAGCCTAGCTGCTGAATCTGACTTCAGGAACAGGTCATTTCCCCTGGCCTCAAGCCTTTCCATAGCGAGGAAAGATGTATTTCTCCTCATCCTTGAATTGGATCAATAAGGTTCTTTTCGTTGGTAGATAAAACAGTGCCTCACAAAGTCAAATCTGGAGTCTGTGGAGGGAGGAACTGCTCCTAAGGATGGGCAGAGTAGACACATCTGCATGCCCCCTGACTCCCCTCAATACTTCTCGAAGAGATAGAAGGGCTATGAAAAAGAATAAACCCCAATGGCATGGGAAAGAAGAAAGGGAGCCATGCATAGACAAGGAAATCAGAGCATTCTTGATATATAGGAAGCAGATATGATCAATTTTCAGAGAAACGAACTGGAGGAAACAGCTCACAACATATGGGGGAGTAGACTGTGGCCAAGTAGATGCAATTTAAGAAAAACTCCAGTCCTACAGTCAATAAAATGGAAAAGACCTCGGAAGTATACTCTGAGCTCTCTTCAGCTCTTATATGTGTGATACCATATCTCTTTCATTTTTTAAAAAATATTTTTTATAGATTTTATTTATTGAGAGAGAAAGAGTGCAAGCACAGGGAGGGCAGAGGGGGAGGGAGAGGGAGACTCTCCAGCAGACTCCCTGCTGAGCACGGAGCCCAGTGGGAGGCTCAGTCTCAGGACCCTGAGATCATGACCTGAGCCGAAACCAAGAGTCAGATGCTTAACCTACTGAGCCACCCAGGGGCCCCTCTCTCTTTAATTTTTGTTGGTGATATTTGATCAGGGTCCAGAATCCCCAAATTCTTCATTAGTTGTTCATGATTGTCACAGGTGGAAACATGCAAATGAAACAGAAAAATCATATTGTTTATCACTGTGAAGACAGAGGTTCTCAGTTTCTAAGGTATGCAATTAGCTATAGATTTTTAAAAATATGGATGCCTGGGCTTGCCTCCAAACCTCTTGAATCAGAATCTTTGTGATTCCAAACATCCACATCTCTAAAAGTTCCTAAAGGAGATTCTGATGTGCTCAGGGTCAAGGACTAAAGTTAAGACCTAAGTTAAGATTTGGGGTGAGTTGGGCTGTACTGAATAGATTTAACGTGCGCTTCAAAAGGACCACAGGTAGAGGGGGCACCTGGGTGGGTCAGTTGTTAAGCGTCTGCCTTTGGCTCAGGTCATGATCCCAGGGTCCTGGGGTTAAACCCCGCATCAGGCTCCCTGCTGGGCAGGAAGCCTACTTCTCCCTCTCCCACTCCCCCTGCTTGTGTTCCCTCTCTCGCTGTGTCTCTCTCTGTCAAATAAATAAATCAAATCTTTAAAAAAAAAAAAAAAAAGGACCACAGGTAGAATGGAAAGATGGAAAAAATTTAATAAATAGCATAAGAAAACTTTCCAGAGCTGAATAAAGATATTCTCTTGAGGTCGAAAGGCCTTCTGGATACTGAGAAGAATGAATGAATAAAAAACTCATACATGGAATCTCTGTAGAGAACGTTCAGGATATGAAGTATAAAAAGAGCATTTTGAACACTTCACGAGCCATCAAATTTGGGGTGTGGCTGAAGTTGATTAATTCAGGGGAGGAGAAGTTCAGAAGCCTCATGCTTTTTTACTTCTGACACTTCATGGCTCAGTTTCCTTTCTTCTCCAAATAATAGTTTAGAGAGTTAAATGAGTTAATACATAGGAAATTCCTATAATAGTGACTGGCACATAGTAAGTGCTCAATAAATGTTTTTTTATTATTATTCTACAATAAATATGCTTATTAAGACAATTTGGTACTTTTCTTGTGCAAAATATATAGGATACTTCAGTGACTCCAGGGAGAGGGGTCCTGGTGGTAACATTATAAATTTTATTGTTATTTTTTGTGGCAATGCATTAGACACAGTGGGAGGCTACATTGGATGCTCTCCATGGTCTTGCCAGCACAGTCATTTTGAGGATTTTAAAGATGCATCAGGTGACCTTACATAGACAGAATAATAGACTCGAAGTGTAATAACCTATTGCCAGTTTTTAACTCTGATCAGAAGACATGGATGAGGATGCTGAAAGCAGAAATGTGACTTCTTGAGGTGCCCAGTGAACACCCAGGGAGCATCTGAGACTGCAGAGGAATCTGGCTCCGTGCCACAGAATGAGCCAGAGATCCTAGTCTGTGGGGTAGAGGTTGTAGCCAAAGTGTGGTAGCACTGTGGGAGTTTGGGAACAATCCCGAGAACTTGGCAGCCAGCGCACACTCAATGACCTTCATGAAACTGACAGCTTACTCCGGCTGCTCATTCCCTCCTTCCCTCTTTTCGTTTGCAAAGCTGAAAAGGACAGCTTGAAAATTTATTGTCTGCACACGAGACCCTCAGTCTTACATTCTTATAGTTCCTAACACAACTGGGGAGAACTATGCAAATACTAAGACAGTCCAGAGTAACAAAGGAAGTCATCAGACAGATAAGGACTGAAATATCTTTAAGACGTCCTTTTTTTCTCACAATCTTTTCAAGAAGGATCAGGTTTGGTTAAATTGGGACACCCATGAAGGGTACCACAATATGCCACTTCAAAATAAGCCTCTTTGGCATATGGAATATTTTGAGCTAAAGGTCATTGAGAACCAGCAGATGCAGGGAAAGCTCTAAACACAGGGCACAAGTTCTCCTTTGGTAAAGGAAATTTACATTTACAAAGAAAATTTCCATTTGTTGAGGGGATTCTTGACAGCTCTTACCAATGGAGAAGTCACCTACTTAATCTGCTTAACAAACTTTACTACAAACAAAAACCCTTACTTGCCATAATTTTCCTGGTCTTCCCAGATCTTGTCTCCCTCTCTCAGAAACCCCAAACTCCTTTTCCTTTCTTTAGCTGAAGAAGATATGTAAAGCCCAAGTTCTAACCACCCCCTCTAGTTACTCACTGCTGGGTGCTCCCTTGTGCACACACAGTGCCCATGTTAGTAAGCTTCTGTTGTTTTTCTCTTGTTGATCTGCCTTTTGCCAGTCTAATTTACAGGGCACCAGCTGGAGAATGGAAGAAGGTTAGAGGAAAATGATTTTCCCCCTCCTCTACACCAGGCAAAGATCAGAGCCGCATTTGTGTTTCCAGTGTCCCAGGGCTAAAATGGAAAGTTCTCCCTAGAGGTTCTAGAATGCATCAAAGCCAGGGGAGATGGAAAACTTAGCCATTCAGTAGTGCCAACGCCCAAAATGTAAAGTGAGGCATGAGTTAGTAGGTTGCTATATTTAGCAAGGAATTCAGAGACAAGCAGATGAAATTGAGGACAGGTGAGAATCAAGCCAGATCCAAAGCATCTCTAGAGCAAGTATATTGTAGCCATTGGGTTGCCAGCCCCTGGTGTAATGCCTAGAAAACACTACTTATTTATATAGTGACTAACTTAATAATCAAATGATTTTAAAAGGGAGAGGTTAGTAGTTAAGAGAAATATTATCTCCTGTTCATGACTGTTTTATGAGCTGGCTGGAACTTATTCAGTGGTTGTGTTGACTCTGCTTCAAGGGCTCAAAGTGGAGGACGAACATTCCATTTTTTATCTCCTACTGGTTTCCAGGTACCATGGAAGGCATGAGTGATGCAGAAATAAAAAAGACATGGTGTTTTCCCCTGAGAAGCTCAAAGCTTCACAAAATAAATGGCATTCTTACTCCCCCTTTAATGATAAGTAGGAGTTTTCCAGGTACAGAAAAAGAGAAAGTATTCCAAGAAATGGAATCTTTCATGCTAGGACCCAGCTGGAAACTCACTAAGGTGGTCACCTGTCGTTAGAGCATAAGGTATGTTAGAAAGGGTAGTGATAAATACTGTTTGTAAAGTAGCTAGAATTGGGCCAATTAGCAATTATCCTTTACCTTTAAAGTATTACTTCATCATGTTCTGGGTGATCAATAGCAATTAAAGGATTTTATGAGATCTTAGGTTTTGGTGAGAATGACTCTGGGTAGACATATCGAGAAGGGAATACACGGTTGACACTGGAGGCAGAATGCCCAATTGTGGGAACATTTTATTGTCCACGTGAGAAATGATGAGACCCAGACCTAATATCCAGAAATGGTAGGGGGTAGAAAATAAGAAGACTAATTTGAGAACAGTTTAGGAGTTGAAATCAAGAAGATTTGGTGGGAGAAATGGAGAATTATCATGTTTCTAACTTTAGAAATTAGGGAGATGGCAATGCTATTCATCCAAGATCAGGACATGAGAGGGTGAGTAGGTAATTAAGGTAACGTGTTCATTTTGATATGTTAATGCTGAAATAATTGTGGGTATCCAAATGGATTTGTCCTGTGTGAATCTGGGACCAGTAGAGGGGGCAGCCATTGGCTTCCTTGGGACTCTGCTGTTTTCTAAGTATTTTACTTAATGAAGGAGAAAATTATTCCTGAACTTTTCAGCTGCAAGTAAACTGAAATTTACTCTCTTTCATAAATATCATCTTAATTACCCAAATGTATGTCTTTTCTATAAAATGAGGTCTTAGTGTCAGATTCAAAGTCCAAGTGCTCATTTGCATGGGCCAAGGACTACCCAGGATCTACCCTCTCATATTCTTCACAAAGAGGCAGAACCAACTTGTATACTGTTCAACAGCCATCTGCTCCCCAAGTTCATCTCTCCTTCCTCTTTTCTGGGTAACTCCTTGGCTGCTATATTTAGCCCTCCTCCCTACTCACTGAAAGAAAGCTTTCCAAGGTCATCAGAGAACCCCTAATTGCTAAATGCAATGGTATATTATTCCTCCGTTCCTTTGTTGACTTCCCTGCAACATTTGAACCGGACTACTCCTTTCTCATTGACAATCTCTCAGCTTTCCAGGGATGCCTGGGTGGCTCAGTTGGTTAAGCGTCTGCCTTTGGCTCAGGGGTTCTGGGATCCAGCCCCACACTGCTTGGCGGAGTCTGCTTCTCCCTCTGCCTGTCACTCCCCCTGCTTGTGCTCTCTCTCTGACAAATAAATAAGATCTTTAAAAAAAAAAAGAAAAAGAAAATCAGCTTTCTTAATAGACTCGTCCCTATTTTTTTCTTTTTTTCCAACTGTGGCTACTTCCTTTTGGTTCTCTTAGCCAAATCCTTATCCTCTGGATGTTTCTTTTTATCATTTTTAATACAGTGAAACTATTTTTCTGCTTTTAAAATAGATACGTGGGGCGCCTGGGTGGCTCCATCGGTTAGGCATCTGCCTTTAGCTCAGGTCATGTTTGCAGGGTCTTGGGATCCAGCCCCCCACTGGGCTCCCTGCTCAGCCCAGGAGTCTACTTCTCCCTCTCCCTCTGCCCCCATCCCCTCCCACACCCTACCCAGTTCGTGAACACTCTCTCTCTTAAATAAATAAATAAATAAAATAGTTTTAAAAAGAGATACATAATTGTTGAAGAATGAAAGCAATGCAGACAGAATAGTGTGAAGTTGACTGACAAAGATCACCCTGCAATCCATCACCTACAGAAAACTAAGGTTCACGTTTTGATGGTCAAGCTTTCTCCTCCCAAGCTCTTTCTCTCTCAAGTGGATTCAAAAATGTGCCTAAATAATTTTCTCTGTTTGATTTTTTTGGGAGTTGTTTTCAGCTTTGGAGGCAACTCCACCAACCAGGATTACCAGAGGAACCATTATTTTGTATTCAGTTTGAAATATTCGATATCTGTTCACAGTGAGTTGGGCTCAGTAGTGAGCATCTTTCAGGGAAATCTTCTCTATCTATAGAGCCAGCCTTCTGCAGCAAATTAAGATCAAGTATGTCTTGCTAAATGGCAGGTAATAGATTCTTCGCTGTATTATAAATACCAAGTGAGGATTATAAAACTCGACTATTGGTACTAAATTGGGGGATATTCAGGAGAAGCCCAGAAAAGATGGACAGTTTTTATTTTTACCTCCAAAAACCATTTATTACAATACGGTTCATGTTGGATGAAGGAGATTGTGTATCTCGTGGTAAAGCACATTGAAAACTTGAGTTGGGGGCAACATCATAGGATAATCCTGTTTTGCTTTGAGGTTAAGAAAGAATGGCCAACGGGTTAATGCAAAGTCCTGAATGGGGTTTCAGAGGCATGTCTGATAAGATCACTGTCCTAGGCTTTTAGGAAAGGAAGCTCTTAAAAAGAGACTGATAGGTAGTTATTGATTTTTTTTTCTAGATTTTATTTATTTATTTGAATGAAAGAGCACACACGAGTGGGGTGGGGCAGAGGCAGAGGGAGAAGCAGACTCCGCACTGAGCAGGGAGCCCCATGGGGAGCTCCATCCCAGGACCCAATCATGACCCCAGCCAAAGGCAAATGCTTAACCGACTGAGCCACCCAGGGGCCCCTGCTTATTGATTCTTATAAGGAATTGTTTCTTCAGAAGAATTTCAGGCTGGAAAATAATGATCTCGGCTTGTGTATCCTTCAGAGCAATCTCTGGTCCTGAATACCTACACTAATAGTGAGCACCCTGCCTAGTTGTTACAGTTTCCTCCTTAGGGAAATTGTCCTGAATTTCTCCACAGGGCTGGTTCTGAAAATCACTAGACAAGGAAGATGTTTTCTTTTCTTTTTTGAGATTTTTTTTTTTTTTTTTGAGAGAGAGGGGGAAAGAGACAGAAAGAGCATGTGTGGGGGGAGGGGCAAAGGGAGAGGGACACGCAGACGCTCCCACTGACCAGCGAGCCCGCTGCAGGGCTCGATCCCAGGACCCTGAGATCATGTCCCAGGACCCTGAGATCATGACCTGAGCCAAACAAAGTCAAACATTTAACCAACTGAACCACCCAGGGGCCCCAAGGAAGGCATCTTCTTTAGGCAGACATTAGAGTAACAAAATTTCAGAACAAGAAATTTATTTTCCTACCAGGAGACTTGCTGGCTTTATCCCTTCATTGTTACAAGCTATCCTTTTCTGTCCTAATAGACCAGTGATTCCCAATTGGCAGAGATTTTTGTTTCCGGGCAGGTGGTGGGAGGGATATGTAGCAATGTCTGGAGCCATTCTTGATTGTCACAACTTAGGGGAAGTATTATGGCATCTAATGGCTACAGGCTAGATGTAAAAAAGCCCGCCATATCAAAAAATTATCTGGCCTCAAATATCAGTGATGTCAAGGTTGAGAAACCCTGTGATAGATATGTGCTCTGGACCAGTGACCAAGACACAGTTTCTCCTTTACTGTCATTTTCAAGTGACAACTTTTATCGCACTTATGCTGCTTTCCTCCATTGTTTTGTATCCATTTAAAAAATATATAATATCAGCGGGTAAGAATCTGTTGGATATGGTCTTGGAGAAAAAATGTACCTCATCCAGAGGACTAGGTCTTGCTATCACCTATGAGGTAGCTGCTATGTTTCCTGCTTGGTTTTGTTGCTTAAATGTTGCAGTTTTGAAATGTATGGAAAGAAGTGACCATCTGTGTTTTCTAGGGAGCAAATGGGTAGAATATACTGGATGCCAGGGGTCTTATTTCATTATTTCTTCCACCCTGGATTTTCTCATGTTAGAAAAACAAAGCCACCTCACTCCACCCTTCGTTGCCACAGGGGGCATGATTTTATACAATATGACACTGTTACCCAATTAACAGTTGATTAAGTCAGGATTAGATGGTCCCCTGGACTGAGTCAACCAAAGCGGATTCTCGAGGACTTGGGAGTTGAAACCAAAATATTCCAGTCTAATTTGTCTGCTTAGTTGAACTAAAAAAATGCAAATCTAGGATATGATAGTGGTGACCATGTTTCTGCTCTATGGACTGGAAAACAGGAAAGGGGGACTGAGGCTTAAGAAGAGCACCTATATGGAGAGGAGAGGAGAGAAGCTGAGAGAGTTAGGACAATATGTGTTGCTGGCTCTGGTTGCAATTCTATTCTTAGAGGCTATGGGATTCCCTAGTGTCTTCTCGGAAATCTCCCCTTTTTGAATAAGCTGGTTTGAGGGAAACATAAAGTTCTGTATTTATGATCAGACAATTCAATACTGTAGTTTTGCTTTTTATTCAACAACATAACTTAGCCAGCTTCCTAGGTCAATAAATACAAATTGAAAAGGGCTGCATTTCATTTTTATTTAACATACTGTGATTTATTTAACAAGTCCTCCTTACTAATGTGTATTAAGGTTTCCAGTAGGTTCATTCCCATACTGAACGACCTTGAACATACTTTTAAAAAAATACTTGCACAATTATCTTTTTCCCATAAATTTTTAAAGTCAGATTGCTGGGTCAAAAGATATTTTCATTTAAAATTGTTTATGTATTATCATACTTCCCTCCAGAAAAATTATATTTATTTATACTTTCATCAACAGTGATTGGGAGCTGTTGTTTCCCCAACATTATTAGTAACATCAGATTTTGTAAATATTTGCAATATTTGCAATCTGGTGGTAAAAGTTTGTGGCACATTTTAAACTTCGAATTTATTTGATCACCAGTGAAAATGAACATCCCGTGTTTATTTCTTATTTTGGGAGTTGCGTCTTCATGATTTTTGACCACTTTTGATTTCAGAGTTCATATTTTATCATTGATTTATAGGCAATCTTTACATATTAGGACATTCACTCCCTATTATCTGTGTGGCAACATTTTTTCCCCCACTTTGCACTTTGTTTTTCTTTTATTTTTGACCTTGTATACATATATATTGGAAGACTGCAGGCACTTTTAAAACTTCCATAGCCAAATGTCTCTACATTTAATATTTTCCAGATTTCCTATTTATAAAAAGAAAAGCAATAACTTTCACCCATATTTTATTCTGGGACTTTAATTTTTTATTTTAAAAATATTTGATATACCCTCATTTCCGACTTTTTGGATTTTCCACCCACAAACATTTGTTCCTCAAGTTCTTTCTTTCTATCTCTGTAATATCTTCGCAATATATCCCCTCATTCCACCTCCAACTTCTTCACCTTGGCCAAGAACTCGTTATTTTTGGCCTATATTCCTGCAAGAGCCTCCTAACTAGTCTCCCTGCTTCCAATCTGAGAACTCTCAAATTCAGTCCCAGATGTTGCCAGAATGTTTTTTTTAACAAGCACTTCTGGGGGACTTCCAGGAAAGATTTTTCTTTAAGCATAGTCATTTAATTTTTCTCTCTAAGATTTCCATGGAAAATACTAGCTTAAGCAGTTTAAACTACTCTATGATATTCAGAGTGCAGCTCTGGTCATATTTTTTAATTTCTCAAAATAAAATTAAAGTCCTACTATGATCCCATGCTTCAAAAAGACAGGGGGTTTGGCATAACCTTGTATTGGATGTTCTTACTTAAGATGCAAAACACCACTGACCGTTTAAACAACCCTTAGAGAAAAGAGGAATTTCTCTGAGTTTGATGATATTCCCTCTGTGATGAAGACATTTACTGCTTACTGAATACTTGTAAACTCCTTCCCATTTCCAAGCTTCCTTGGAGTTAGGTTTGAGCCACGTGACTGGTTTTCATCAATAGGCTGTGAACATCTGTGAGGTACAACATGTCCAGGGAGAAGCTCCAAGAGCCAATAATATATGGTTACTCCATTTTATTGTTCCCTTCCACCATGAAACCGTTACGGTCCAGACAGAGGCACTTTATTCATCCTGTGACATGTAATGAAGAAGATGTGGGCCACAATTTCAGTCGACTCATAGTAAACTTGAAATAAGAGTAAGAGGGGAACCTGGGTGGCTCAGTCCGTTAAGCATCTACCTTAACTCAGGTCATGATCCTGGGGTCCTGGGATGAGCCCCACATTGGGCTCCCCTCTCAGTGGAGAGTCTGCTTCTCCCACTCCTTCTGCTTCTCCCCCTGCTTGTGCTTGCTCTCTTTCTCTCTCTCTCTCTGTGTCAAATAAATAAATAATAAAATCTTAAAAAAAAAAAGAAAGAGAGTAAGGAACAAATCACAGATTTTGACATCATTTGCATAGCATAGCATAACTCAGACATAATTGCAGGACACCAGGTAGAAGCTGCAAGTCCTCTTAAGGCTAGGCTCTAAACTGGTACAGTGTCACTTCTATTATACTCTAGTGATCAAAGAATTCTCAGACCAGCTCAGATTCAGTAGAGAGGGGGGTGTCAAAGAATCTGTGGCCATCTTTCATCTGTCACAATCTGCTCTTGGGCCACAGATACGTTCCTCTCACATGAAAAGCACTCATTCTTTTCCAAGACCACCCACGTCTTACCCCATCATGGCACTGGTTCAAGTTCTAGGGCATTATCATCCACATCAAGTCCTGGTATGGATGAGACTCTTTAGATGTGACACAGTCCCTTTAATACAGATCCTCTTGGTCTGAAGACGTACAAATTAAAGAGCTAAGCTATCTATCTCCCAAATACACCCAATGTGCAAAAGAAAGACATAAATAGGATAACCACAGCAGACACTAAAGGAGGGGATATGGGAAGCACACAGCAGTTGCTAGTCTGTAACAATTCTGAAATCCAGCCAGAAACGTGTTGCTGGCTCTTTGAGTAGTCCAGTTTTACTTCCTGGGAATGATTTCCCATGGCTCTTGGTTACATGCTCTCATACCCTTCCATCACGTAAGAAATAGATCAGTTTTGCAACGGATTAGCCTTCTCAGCTTTCTTCCCATAGAAAGTAGGAGACCCACAATTTTATGCTGTTTCTGTCCCTTTTACGAGTCGCCAGTAATTACACCACTTTAATTCTCTTAAATATTATGTGAATTTCCTATAAATCTTATTCAGTTTCATTCCATTAGACAAAAACAACACTCACAGATGTTTTCATGACAAGCTGTCTCTGGCTTCATTTTGGAGTCTGAGTACTATGAGACAATTCTCCTAAGATACTCAAAAGCGTTTCTGTCTAGTTGAGAGAGTCCATGAGACATGCCCACAAATCTTTCTGAAGTATCAACAAAAAAAATCTCAGTCTCATCCTTGAGATGATCGTTGCGCTGAGGCTGTCTCTTATATTGAGACCTTTTTACTGTCTTGAGAGTCTGGGAGTGAAAAGTGGCTTTCTTTTTGAAACCATGGATTCTGGTTTCCTTATATTTCCTCTCAATTCTTATTGAAATTGAAAACTGAAGACTTCCTTTTTTTTTTTTTGTTCATCTTTCTCTGTATATGTAGCTCAAAAAAATCATCTGGCAATGTCAATATTCTTCCTGGGAATCTCCTTAGCCAAATCCATATATTTTCTGTATATTTCCTATTTTCCACATTACCTCAGGTAACATGCTGCCAAAGTTTTCACTGTTAAGGATACATATCCTCTTTACTCCAGTCTCAGATAATAAGTTCCTTGCTGAACCCCAAGCTTTTATGAAGACTCCTCGAGGCTCTTCTGCTCTTGTCTACAACTCAGTCTGAAAGACGATGTATCTTTGTTTTTGTTTTGTTTTTTTAATGGCAGCACCCCACTCCAAGTAACAATTTATAATCTGGTCATTTATTTTTGTGTTACAAACCACTTCTTAGAGGCGTATAAGAACAACCAATTTTTTATGCTGATAATTATTTGAGTTTGGGATTCAGTTAGGGCATAATGGGGGCTATTATTATTTGTCTCTGCTCTGTAATGCTTGAGATCTCAGTGGGAGAGGCTCAGATGTCTGGCGATGGCTAGGATGGCTTGATTGGGATCCTAAGTGAAAGTCTGACTTCATCTTGGATTCTCTATGTCTCTCTTGCTCTGAGGCCAACTGTCATGTCATGAGAAAGCCCTTAGAAGAGAGAAGCCATGTCAGGAGAACACTCAGGCACACATAGCTAGAAACCAAGGCTTGCTGCCAACCACGGAGTGAGCTTCGTAGTGGATATCTGAGGCCTGCACACAAGCACACAAATGAGTTTGGAAGTAGATTCTCCCTCAAGTCCTTACGTGACCAGAGCCCCAGCTCCCAGCTCAATTACAACTTCATGAAGGATGCTGAGCTATAACCACTCAGCAACTTCTGGGTTCCTGACTGACAGAAGCTGAGGGAAATATTTGTTGTTTTAAGTTCCTACATTTGGGGCAATTATTATACAGTAATAGTTAATAACATTATTCTACCCTTCTCTCTCTTTTTTTTAATTCTACCCTTCTCTTATGATAGTATCTTAGATATGGGTGGGGCAACAAACTTTAGTTTATAGGTTTATGGATAAATGCCATGACTAAATGGGTCTTTCAGACTGACTGCCTTAGGGAGAAGAAGAGTGTTTTTGTGTGTGTAAAGTAGAAAGAGGGGAAATGAATATTCATGGAAAGAGGGTGGACTGTGAAACATAACATTACAGACAACATTTGCTCTTCCTTCCTCTGGGGGAGGATTATACTTCTCCACCTCATTGATACTGGATAAACTATGCAGCTTTCCTCCACCAATGGAATATGAGCAGGAGTGAGGTGCGCCATTTTGAGCAGGAGTTTTATAGTCCCCTTAACATTCTTTGCTTTTATCTTTCCTCTTTGCCTCAAGAGCAGCATGTCCCAGATAAGGGCTGCTTCCTCAGCCTCAGACCAGAGGTAAAATAAATGTATAGTAGCCGATTCATAACCCACATGTACTGTGAGCCAGAAAGCAATCTTTGTTGCCATATGCCATTGAGATTCCAGGGTCACTTGTTACTGTAGCATTACTTAACCTATGCTGACTCCTGCAGTGACCCTCCACAGTTCTCTTTTTCTTTTTTTTTTTTTAAGATTTTATTTATTTATTTGACAGAGAGAGACACAGTGAGAGAGGGAACACAAGCAGGGGGAGTGGGAGAGGGAGAAGCAGGCTCCCTGCTGAGCAGGGAGCCCGATGCGGAGCTTGATCCCAGGACCCTGGGATCATGACCTGAGCTGAAGGCAGACGCTTAACCGACTGAGCCACCCAGGTGCCCAAAATTATGCTTTTTAAAGAAACTTCAGCATAAATAAACCTATTCTGACTAATACACACCTCTTCTCCCTGAGCATTGATCTTATCTTTGTTAAAAACATTGATATTTGCTCATTGTAGATTTTTGCATTAATTTTGACTTTTTAAAATATTGCATTAAAATAATATTTCTCTTGATTACTGAGATTTGAGGAGACACCCTTAAATTTTGCACTGGTGTGAGTCTCTCACTCACTTCACCTGAATTCTGGCCCTGTCCTGAGGTAATACAGATGAGTACAGTTTTGTTCTTGAAGGCCACACGACTTGACCTTATCTGTTATAACAGTAAGCTGTTGAGTCCTGAGATGTCCTGGTCAGAGTATTATAGCACCATCAGAAGCATAAGGTCATGGGATTTTATAGATAGAAAGGATCTTAGGATAAAATATCTCAAATCTTGCTGCTAGAGAGAAGGAAATTGAAACTCAAAGGGACAACATAATTTGGCCAGAGTCACATAGCTGATAAATTATAGGTCTTGTACCCAAACTCATTATCTTTTGCCTCAAGTTTAGCATTCATTCCACTACAATAAAAAAGCCAATTCTAGACCCTTTTCTTCACAAAAAGAAATCATCTCCTTGTTAAATTTCATTTGGGTATTCTGGCAAAAAATGTTGAGAAATAATAAAAATCTGGAGTTCCTTTCCTGTAACTCCAGAGCATGATTTTACTCCAGTTTAGTCTATAAATTGACATGGATTATGAGGTTGTGTGGTATTTAGCTTTATGATAATTACCTGTTTGAATAGCTGATAAGAGTTAATTTATCCTGAAGACAACTAGAAATAAAAGAATAACTGGGTTATAAAATTAAAGCAATAACATCTGCAGTTTCTACTACATTGAACATATTTGATGTAGAGAATATTTCAATTAGGCTGGAAAAAAACCTGTGAATGCTTTTCCTCCTTATATTCTTTCTCAAAAGGTAGAAAGGCCTAGCGTGCTCAAAAAATAATCAAAATTAGGAAACTTGCCCAGCTTTTTGATATTTCCCATTTGTCTGGAGAGAGTATATATCCCCTTGTCCTCAGGACCAGTAATTGCTGAGGTGAAATAAACGGTCAGCCTTCTCTGAGTTTAATTTGGTAGCATAAATGGGCAGTTTCTACATGATTAATGGCTTTACTTATATCAGATTGTCAAGGGTTCCAATCCTGGCACTACTGATAACTCTCTGCGACTTTGGATAAGATGCTTGACCTCTCTGGGCCTCAGCTTTCTTAACTATATTCACTTGTGACTTATTAATTAAACCAGTGTGGACTGATGGCCTTTGTTTCAGTGACCCTGCTGAGCACGGGACGGGGGTGGGGAGATATAGTCCCTGATTTCAAGGAGCTTATGACAAAATATGGACACAAATACCCTCCACATAAGACAAAATATGATAAGTTACAAGTAAGTGGTATACAAGAAAGTTAAAAAGGAAGGCATCGCTTTCATTTGGAAGCAGTGTGAGGCTGGGGAGGTGGGGAAAACTTGGCTCTGGGTGCAGGCAATTGTGGAAAACCCAAAAATACTAATAAAACCAACCCCAAATCAGTCCACCTTCTCTATCACTGTATGCTGGCAATTCTAAATTGTATCAGTGATAAACTACTACTCTCCCCTGGGGCCAACTATTCCCACCCCTTGTTACGCCACCATCTGGAAAGTTGAAAAAAGGACTCAGAAAAGGAGGTGGTAGAGAAGCCTGACCTTAGAGCAGAGCTAAAGTTTATGGAAGAAATGTGGGCAAACTTTCAAGGCAGATACGGTTTAAAGTTGGGAAGAGGACAAATTGCAGAAAAACATATATCTGACCTCATTATTTTATTTAAGTCTTGCTGTATAATTATAGTATTGTAAATCCAATAATTAATATGTAGAAGGAGTTCCTTGTTAACTCTTTAACACATGCACATTTATTTTTAAGTGTAATTAATTAGCTAGAAGAAGAAGTATACATAAGGTATAATGACAGATAGTGGACTGTTTTCAAGACTTGTTATGCTTACTTTGACTTGGAGAAATACAAAGTGAAATTGTAAAAAAAAAAAAAAAAGGAAAACCTTCAGGTTTGGGAGTATCCTCTTGAGTAAAAAGGCAGGTCAAATCCTCGCACTCAGTACCACAGGCTTCTTTCTTTTGTTTTCTTATTACTAAAATTTTCTTCACTAATCAAGATAAAAGAATTGACTCAATAAGAAATAGGCTCCCACTCCTAATGTGTTTGACTTAAGAGTTAAGGAGGTGAATACATATTCTGACTTCTGGAGCATTTGGACCAATGAAGGATAACAGAGAGGAGGCATGGTTGACATTTTGAGAATGACAGGCTGTCATCTCTGATTTCACTATGGTATTGCCTAAGGATAGGTGGAGGGTCCTGTGAGCTACTCAAGTCCCTTGGGAGTGCAAGGAAAGGGCTTCTGTTGCCAAAGGTCATGGAATCCTGGAGAAGGCCATCACAGTGGTTGGCATATCCATCCACTTTTTTTGTGGCTATAATTAGGAGGTATTTGGGTTCCAAGGGTTGGATTGGATTACCTGTCAGGAAAACTTCATAAAGAATGTCTTTCACTGGGATGCCTGGGTGGCTCAGTTGTTAAGCGTCTGCCTTCGGCTCAGGTCATGATCCCAGGGTCCTGGGATCGAGCCCCACATCGGGCTCCCTGCTCAGCGGGAAGCCTGCTTCTCCTTCTCCCACTCCCCCTGCTTGTGTTCCCTCTCTCGCCGTCTCTCTGTCAAATAAATAAATAAAATCTTAAAAAAAAAAAAAAAAGAATGTCGTTCCCCTAAATTTCTTCCCATTCAACTCCAATGACAGAATTTATAATTTTCAGGATGTAGAACTCAGTAGGTTCCCTAGACAAAAGTGAGGCATTCCAATTTCCCAACCATATACAACATCGAACACTCCTTTGGCTTTCCTGTCCTCTTTTGAAAGGACTTTGTGTCCCTGAAAACGTGTGTCCGTGGCTGTATTGCTGTGTTTTCTACCCGTGTGTGTTGCCATGTTTCTCCTCCAGCCCAGGATCAAACTGGCCAGTTTCATGTGCTTTTGGATGAAGAAACTCCAGCATCAGATTCATTACATGGTATTTACCTTCAGAGGAGATACATTGTCAGCGAGTTCCTGAGAGCATACAGCACAGCCACTGGGCTGACTAGTATTTTCCCTGCTGTGTACACATAACTTTTCTAAAATGACCTATAAACACACAAACTACTTCAAAACACACAAACAGATGATGCCTCCCCCATCTTTCCCTGCTCTCCAGAGTCTGTGCATGAAGGAGAATACTGTCTTAAAATGCAATAACTTTCCATGACACTGTATCATTCTAATAGCCATAAAATTACCAAATACTGCATCTTCTATTTTTATGCATAGTAGCTAGGGAAACAAATTCATGTGCACATCTTTCTTCAGAAAGCAAAACTGACTAAAGGTCAGGCGTTTATCTTTTTATTTCAGTTTGTTGCTATTTCGTTTGGGATTTATCCTATTCACACCCTCTCCCTTACTGACCCACAGCATCAAAATATAAAGATGGTCAATAGCTAGGATGGGAGAAATTCAGAGGCCTGAAATGGTTTGCAGAAAAGGGCTGGTATCTTTTCAATGTCTCTATAGACTGTTTTAGCTTATTCTCCCTGGAAGGAAGGTTTGGGGATTGCCACATTCTCTATTCCCATTTTTAACAGTGTTGATACCAAACTGAAATGACCTGGATTCAAATCCACTTAATTGCCCTTTTTTTTTTTTTTTAAGATTTTATTTATGTATTTATTTGAGAGAGAGAGAGAGCATGAGTACAGAGAGGGGCAGAGGGAGAGAATCTCAAGTAGACTCCATGCTGAGTGCAGAGCCCAACACAGGACTCGATTTCACCACCCCTGTGACCATGGCCTGAGCCGAAATCAAGAGTCAGACACTCAACTGACTGAGCCATCCAGGTGCCCCAAATCCACTTAATCACTCTTAAAAGTCCCTAATAGATCTTCATTAAGTACATCCTGGACTCCATCAAACTTTTTGGTTTCATCTCTTTAAGCCATGAGCCATTTGACTTCATTACTCTTAGTCACTTATTCTTTTTTTTTTTTTTTTTAAGATTTTATTTATTTATTCATGAGAGACAGAGAGAGAGAGAGAGGCAGAAGGAGAAGCAGGCTCCCAAGGAGCAGGGAGCCCAATGCAGGACTTGATCCCAGGATGCTGGGATCATGATGTGAGCTGAAGGCTGACGCTTAACCATCTGAGCCACCCAGGCGCCCTCTTCGTCACTTATTCTTCTAACACCTCTGTGCTTTCATGCCCAATACCTTTGTAACCTCAGTTCCTTCTGCCTGAGATGCTCTTCAGCTTTGTCTTCAGAGCTAGACCATAAACTCTAGATGGGCAGGGATCATGTACCTGCAGTATGTATAGTAGACATTCAATAAATGTTTGTTTCTTGACTGCCTGACCCAAGCACAGAAATTCTCTTTCTTCCTGAATTATGTCTTTTTTATAATTCTGTCAGTGTCCAGAAGGGTCTGCAGGCAGTACCTTCTTTTAATCTTTGTGTATTTGCAAGTGCCTTTAATTTGCCTTTACATTTAGCCAGATATGAAATTACAGGCTATGATTCTTTTCCCTCAGCACTGTGAAGCTATAGCACTCCATTGCCTTTTGAAATCAATGGTTGTCTTTGAGGAATCAGCTAAGAATTTAAGTGTCATTCTTTTGTAGGTAATCTGTATTTTCTTTCTGGTAACCTAAAGATTTTTTTTTCTTCATGTGTCTACTTTTCACAAGGATGTGCCTAGATGTGCATTTATTTTCATTTATGCTACCTGGATTTGGTGCTTCTCTCAGCACGTCTGGAAAATTCTCAGCCATTATCTTTCTAAATATCTCTGCTCCGCCACTTGCTTTATTCTACACTTTTAACATTCCTATTAGACATATTTTGGAGCCCATCAACTTATTCTCCATGTTTTTAAACTATGGCTTAATGAAAAAACTATTTTTATCTCTCTATGATGCATTCTTGTGGAATTCTAAGTGGTATCCTCCAATTCGAGAATTCTTGCTAATTATATCTGGTCTGGAGTTTATATCATCTACTGATTTAAAGATTTTAATGACCATATTTTTCATTTCCAACATTTTTAGGAGACACTTTTAAAATATACATTTTATAACTGCGTGTGGGGCGCTTGGCTGGCTCAGTCAGTAGAGCATGTAACTCTTGATCTGGGAGTTGTGAGTTCGAGCCCCATGTCAGGTGTAGAGAGTACTTTTTCTTTTTCTTTTTTTAAGATTTTGTTTATTTATTTGACACAGAGAAAGCACAAGCAGGGGGAATGGCAGGCAGAGGGAGAGGCAGAAGCAGGCTCACTGATAAGCAGGAAGCCTGACACGGGACTCTATCCCAGGACCCCGGGATCATGACCTGAGCGGAAGGCAGACACTTAACTGACTGAGCCACCCAGGCGCCCTAGAGATTACTTTTTAAAAAGTAACTGCTTGTATCCCCCCATAAATTCTTGTTTTATTTTTAATTAGCTTTTCACTTTTTCCCAGCTTTTTCAAGATGTAATTGACATATACCATTGTGTGAGTTTAAGGTGTAACCTGTGTTGATAGCGTACATTTGTATGTTACAATATGATTGCCACTGGAACATTAGGTAACATGTCCAGTACATCACCGAATTATCATTTCTTTTTTGTGGGGAGAACATTTAAGATTTAGTCCCTTAGCAACTTTCAAGTATATATATTATAGTATTCTAATCAGCACGTTATACATCAGATCCCCAGAACTTATTCATTCTTATAACTGGAATTTGTACCCTTTGATCAATAACTCCCTATTGCCCAAACTTGTATTTTTTTGCTCCAGCAGTGTCGTGGAACTTCTCTTCTTGAAACCTGGACTTCCCCAAAGGCTCTTTCATCTGTGGGTGAGTATCTTAGAAAGCAATTTCCCGGGGCTTCCAGATTGTGGCTGAGAGGGCCTGGAGTCTGTTCATGGACCGCTGCAGGCCCCACAGCCAGGACCAAGGTCTGTCTGCCTATTTACCTGATGCATGGGTGGGTGAGACCTCCTTCCAGGGCCCTTGGCATACGGTGCTGGATCCCACAGCTCTCTGAAGGTACTTTTGTCCGTGATGGATGATGACTTTTTGTTGTTGGTGGAAGACAAACATGAAGGATGTCTTCTGCCATCATGATGCTGGCGTCCCCCTCCAGAACTTAACTATTTTAATGTTAACCTCAGATGATTCTATTATTTTCATTATTGTCATTTTCCTTAATGATCATCCATTATTGATTGTTCATTGTTGATTCTATAGGATTTCTTCTTTAATACTCGATCTCCGTGCATGTTTTTTGATTTTGCACTGTAGGCTCATCTTCAGTGAACATCTTTTCTTCCCTCCTGTTTTTTTTTTCTGTGCTCGCTCCTCCCTATTTACCAGGTTTACAGCTGGCTCTTCAGGATCCCCAGTCCAGAACCCTGTTTTCTCATGTTGGATTAAGGCTGTTGTTGATAATATTGCATCGATACAGATGCAGCTACTGAGCCATTGGGCTGTTCATCCAAGTTTTGGGTAGAAGCTGTGTCTAGTCCCTCCTGCCTGCCTCATTATCCCATTGTAGTAAAATCTCAGCTTTCTCAGCTTTCTTTCAGAGGTGGGAAAAGACAGTCTAGCTCCTAGGCTCGCGCAGTCATCTTGGCTCTCATCCCCTTCCCGTCGAGGGAATGTTTAGTCTCCATTTTCTCATAGGAGCCAAACTCCTGACTGCCTTTTATCTTTTCCAGCAGCCTCTTCACCACCTTGGGCTCCCGATCTACAGATATGTTGTCCTTGGCTGTCTTTGGATTGGTGTGGCACAAGACGGGACAGAAGGACTTTGATTTTATGGTTAAAGGAAAGGTTAATTTTCCCCTCTCCTTCTCATGGGATATAAATAAAGACTCTGTGGCTCTAACCATTCCAGGGAGCCACCTTATCACCATTAGGAACCATTTTGTGTGACCATGAAGAAAGTTATATTAGGGCAACGTGTCAGGTTGGTACATATCTTTTTTTTTTTTTTTTTTAAGAGAGAAAGCATCATGAGTGAGGTGAGGGGGAGGAGGAGAGGGAGAGGGAGAGAATCCCAAATAGACTCCATGCCCAGCGCAGAGCCTGACATGGGGCTTGATCTTATGACTCTGAGATCATGACCTGAGCCGAAACCAAGAGTCGAATGCCTAACTGACTGAGCCACCCGGGCACCCCTAGGTACATATCTTTTTAATTTGGGGTTTTTTTTATACCTTATGTAAATGTCTATTTTTGCTTATTAGTTGTTATATTTTATCTTTTGTCGCCATATATTTGGAATAGCAGTAGGGCTTCAAGACAGGTACTTTCTAATTTTCCCTTGACCCAAGTCAAGCTAAATAAACATTTTTAACTCTGCTGCCTACAGCGGATACAGTGATGAACTGCCCCGATTCGCCTCAGGACTGAGGAACTCATTCCCCAGCTTCCAGGAGTGTTGACTGTTCACCATGCATAGCTGAGAACTCTACAGGAAGTTTCTTGAGTGAGGGGACCTGCCTTGCCCAAGGTTATGACCTTTCCTCAGGACCAGCTAAATTCCACTGACTGGTCAAGTAGCTCCTTGCTGAGCTCCTTGCTTTAACTCGGGATAAGGATGGAAAACCATCCCTCATCCAGACTTCCCTGTGGGATGAGCTCAGGCCTTTGTCACAACTGCATTGCTGTTTATCTTCCGTTTGTCAGTCTTGCTTCACTCACTGCCTTATGGGTATTAATTCCAAGAGCACCTCTAATATACCTCCTGCTCACAAACTTTCATCTCAGTAGGCTGTGTCCTGGGGAACTTTATTTAAGACACCACTCTATGGGGGGGGAACGTTGGGTCTCCCTGTAAGCCCCATCCAGCTGCTTCCTCATAGTAGACATTCTGGAATGTCTGTGGAATGAACGCATGAATAAAAACAAAGTTGCTTGAATTTAACTTGCTCAGTTTTCCAAGCTACATAATTTTTCAGATTTTACTAATAAAACGTAGACCTTCATCATCTGAGAAATTCATCTAGGTACGATTCACTTACTTTGCAAGTTCCTGTTTTAATTGAACTTTATTATTGCCTGGATGGACCTGGCACTGTTGACACTTTTGTAGTACATATGAAGATGAATTACTTACACACAAATTATCAGTGTGGGAGGTGGAGGCAGACAGCAGCATGATCAGGAACTGAGCATGGGCCATAAATTGAGGTTTGGCCGTAGGAAGGAATGGCAGTGTTGGAGAATGGTCATCATGGTAATCCCTTTTCAAACATCACTGGCGAGGGGACAGCATGGTAGCCTTACCTCTCATAAAGGTGACATGAAACCTTTGCTGGGCACTCTTTTCTCAGGACTGGCAATTAAGATCCTCCAGGTAACTTTCACCTCTGAGGGCACATAAAACTGTGCATGCTGAGGATAGAGAGGGTGATGGATGGGAGGCCCACACCTGGAGAAATAATGTAGTGTGGTGAGGTGAGGTATTTCATAAGTGTTGTCAGGTGCCTGAGAATTCTCTATGGGGATATTTAAATGGTACATTGCCATGTGGCATTAATAAGAATTAAAATGTAAGCATGTCTTAGATCATTGACATGACCACCAATGGTGGATGCTGTTGTTTATCTATCCTGTGGCCTTTCCCCCATTCGTCTTTTTCAAAGCCTCGTCTTTTTTTCAGATATTTCCATCCCCCACTCACCCATGCTCTAAGAACAGATTCTGTTTCTTTATGCAATCCTATTTCCCTTGCAAGTCTTTGTTTCAGAAACCCAGATTTAAGTAAACTAGCATTTCCTGGTGATTTAAAGGGACAAGATTGATGGGATGACCTTTTACTTTATGGTGGGGGGGAAGGATTTTTCCCCTCTCTCATTCACAAGATATAAAAATGGGAAACCAGTTTCCCTAGTTGCCTCTAGTGACCGTGAAGGAAGCCATCACAAGTACATACAAGAAACCATCTTGTGCACATGCAGGAAGATATCCTGTGTACATGCAGGAAGCCATCTTGTCACCATGATGGAAGCTAATGTGAGTCCACATACAGAAAAAAGCAATAAAAAAAATCTCAGAGTAATGGAAATAGAGTCCCAATTTTACTTACTTTGGGTCCTGCCTACCCTTCACCTAATGATATATGAGATAATAAGTTTCCTTATTGTTTAAACAGAGTGAGTTGAGGTTTCCTATTACTTACAGTGAAAACATCTTATTTGAAACATATAATCAAGTACTGTCTTTGCCCGTGGTTTATAATTTCACTGGCTCCAAGTAATCACTGGTGCCAATTATAGGCAAAACTTATCTTTACAGATGTAGGTAAGCAGATCAGGCTGTCAGTGGATTGGCATTTCTTTTTTTTTTAAAGATTTTATTTATTTATTTGAGAGAGAGAGTGAGAGAGAGAGAGAGCACAAGAGGGGGGGGTGGGAGAGGGAGAAGCAGACTCCCTGCTGAGCAGGTAGCCCGATGCGGGACTCGATCCCGGGACTCCAGGATCATGACCTGAGCCGAAGGCAGTTGCTTAACCAACTGAGCCACCCAGGCGCCCTGGATTGGCATTTCTAATGCCACAGTGATATTAATGACTTCTGGTTGAAGTTGACTGTTTGGCCATGTGAGTTTGTTCCCTCTCTCTAACAATACGTCAATAAAAGATAGGATAGGAATGAAAATAATGTCTAAATGCTCAATGAAAAAAAGATGAAAAGAGAGCCATCAGAAGGAATAGTTCACCAAATCTCTGAAAGATGGATAAAATATAGATGATTAGAAAGTGGTGACGCAGAATCCAGGAAGCCACAGCCCAGAATATGTACAGAAAAAGATTCCAGTGAAGAGGGAGCCAGTATGCCTTTCATGCATGTAAGGGCCTCAGCACTATGAAATGTGCAAAGGAGGGTAGGATTACAATGTGGGGCCCAAAACAAGGTGATTAATCAAAAGTCTATTTTTGACATAGTCAAATCCACTTCACCCTGGAGGACCTAATTCTTGGAAGCCAGGTTTCTATGCCAAGACTTAAAGAAAAAAAGAAGTCTTCTCTCCAGAAGGATGTTCTTTACATCTGGGGGCTCACCAGGGATTGATTCACTTGTTTCCCTCAACTGGTCTCACTTTGAATAAATTAGCAAGATCAGCAAGGTCTGTCCATGATATGGGTCAGGTTTAATTGACTTGTTCTTGAGCATGAACATTCAGAGGTCTTCAAGTGGGAGACCCTCCAGCCTGAAAGAGAGACATCAAAGTGAACAGATGCAAAACATGATTCTGAAGGAAACAGACATGCAAAGAACAGGAGGGAACTTAAACTCTAGTGTATGTTCTCAAAGAGATTTGAGAAAATGTTGCAACATGCAGCAAGCATTTTCCCAGTGAAAATGGAATAAACACATACCAAGAAATACCTCCTAGATAGTAAAGATCTATTTGTTAGCATAGAAAATAATTTGATGGAAAAGTTGGAAAATCAGATCTGGGAAATCTCTGCGAAGTAGAACAGGAAAATAAAGAGGTGGAAAATATGAACAAGAAACCCAGAGGGTCAACGCGGGATTGTTCAACATCTGACCAAAAGACAAATGACAGGGGAAAGTATCAACGAAGTAATGAGAAAATGTTTCCAGAACAGAAGGACTTCATGTTCATATTGAAAATGTACACCTAGTGCCCAGCACAATGAATTAAGAAAAAAACCCCACATATATAGCACATGACCACCAAATGTCAGAATATGAAGGATAAAAAGAAAGTCCTAAAAGCAAAATTGAGGAAAAAAAATCCAAAACGAACGCAAAGGCAGCACCAAATGATCCATTAGCAACTCTAGCTATGAGGAGCTCTTGACTTTCTGTGGTAAACTCATATCATTTTAGGATTCAATACATAACTAAAGTATCAATAAATGAGATGGTAGAATAAAGACATTATCAGACATGTAAAGCCCAGAAGGGACTCTCCAGGGAAATAGGTTGGCTCAGTAGAATCCTAAATTTGTAGAAGTGGTTGAACAAAATTAGAAATACATCTAAAGTAATTAGTTCCAAAAAAATTTGAACTCCAGGCAAAAAGTCATATGAGAAAGAACACTTAATCATAGCTATGGGTGTGTAGTGAACCACATTTAAACAGTCATAATAATTAAATCACTATTGATTTTCAATTTTCAGAATCAACCTATGGATAAGGCTTAGAGGATTAATTACCATTAGGGAACAAAATGTAAGTATTGTAGATTTGACATGTAAAAGCAACAATTCAGAACTTGGAGTTAGAAATGAGAACAGAACTGAAATCAGATTAGGAAGGAAGAAGTCAAAAGATACCATTTTGAGGGAAGAAAAAAAGACAACGTTTAAAAAAATTAGTTTTAAAAATTAACAAACAAAATGACATAATTCCACATCTTTTGGTTCTTGTATTCATTTGGATTATTTTGACAGGAAGAAAAACAAGATTCTTTTTTTGCAGTTGGAAGTTATTTTCATGAAAGAAGACTTTAGCTTCTGATGTTATTATTAAATCAAGATTTTGATTTGTCTTCATGAAAGCAACCACATAAGACTTCAATTGTCACAGGCTAAAGCAAAAATAAGTGAGGTGAGCATAACAGATAAAGGATGCTATTGAATCAAGGGGAGGCAAAAGAACATCAGAGTGAGTTGTACAAAAATAAGTTTTGCGATTATTTCATGCTAACTTGAAGGGATATTGCTAAAATGAAAAGAAACTTGGCTATAGTAATTTATATGCTGTTCACTTAATGGGTGCTGATTTACCACAATATTAAACATATTACCATCATATGAAATTAACATTAAAAATTTAATTTTATTAGTTTTGTGATTCTGCTTATGTTCAATTTGCAATTTCTTTTTGGTTGGCTCAGCAGGTTTGTTAGCTCAGTGGCAAGTACAAGCTGAAACCATAGCAGAGCTACTCTTCCCAACACGGTGGGTTCTCTAACTAACCAAAAGCTCCATTGTTACCTAGTCGCCTAGATCCTCCCCATATTCATAAAGTGATCCGTGGACCAGCAGCACTGGCATTCCCTGGGGGATTTGAAGAAATGTAGTCTTGGGCCTCGCCACCCACCCTTCTTCCCACTCCTGATTCAGATTCTGTTTCTTTAACAAGATCCCCCAGGTGATTTCCATGTGCACTGAAGTCTGGAAGGCACAGACCCTACCCTTTCCCTAGTACCATGGACAAGGACAGGAGCAGCATCCTTCTCTAGAAAGTCCCCACCCACTGCCCATTTCTGCCCAGCCTGAGCATCCCTCCTCTGAGGTCAGTCAGAGCTCAGGGGACCATATGTGGTCTGCCACTTCGCTACTGTGCCTCTTACCAAACTCTCTAGTGATGAGTGTGCCCCGAGCTCCCATTTCCCAGCACTTGGTGGTATTTGTTTTCGTCTGCCCAGATTCCTTATCTGTAACAGAATAGTAATATACTTTTTGTAAAGATTTGTTGTGGAGAATTGCATGCAAAAATCTGTAAAAAGCTCTCAGGACAGAGTAACATCTCAATAAATGTGGCTATAATTATTAGCTATTGCCAAAGAATCCCAGGTGATAACATTCAGCAGGAAAGGCTTCTATGTTAATGGTCTCCAGCCTCAGCTGTCATCAGGTTCATTTCCCTCATCAGTAGCTCATTACTTGATTGTCAAGTCACAGACGCTATAAGCCACACACCATCACACCGAATAATAGCGATTATTGCAGTTCTCATGTGGAAAGCATTGCAGAGCCGGTCTCCCTGTCATCCCGAGAGGGGTCCATCTGCAGGAGGTGCTGGGGGGGAGGTGCAGAGCGGCATTTTCTGTCTCTCACCCCACAGTCCAGTCCCGTTTTGCTCATGAGCTTCCAAGCCGTCCTGCCCCTATGTCCCAAGGTTTTCCAAAGCCAAAACAACTATTTGTCTTTGCCTTCCTTTTATTCATTTCTTGGTGCACAGCCTTCTCCTGAGAGAGTCATGCATGGGTCCAGAGGCATGAGGTAGACCACAAGTCTCACATGCTGTGCTGGGAAAGACCTTTTCCTAGTTCAACTTCCTACCCCGAAGTGAAGCATTGTAACTAAACAAAAACCCTTTCCCCTGATACTCTTGTCCTAAGATGACCCCTTTCCCAGGTGGGTCCTCAGTCCCTCAATCAGGCTTCCAGAAGGCCTTCTCTATCTCTGTAAACACACCTCCTCATCTTGCCTGAATCCCAGGAGTGACTGGGCTTCATGTCCATATGGGGTCCTTTGACACTTCAAATGACCAGTTCAGTTAAGTCTGGAAAAGTGACTACATACGGTCTTAATTTTGAGAGACCATAATGTGAACATGAAATTTGACATATGCATTCCCAGGATAAATGGACGGGAAATAATTTTTAAAAAGAGAAACTACAACTATGACCCTCTTACTTCCTATGTGAAAGGCACCATATGCTGTCACATTTAATTCCCCAAATAAGTATTTGTTTGATAGATGAAACTGTGGCTTGCACACACTGAGAAACTAAGCTGGGATGAACTCATACTTGTTTTACTCCCAAATCCGTATCCTTTCTATTCCTTCATATGCCTTCACATTATGGAATCAGCAGATGGGCAGTAATAAGTTCCCTGTCACAGAAAGCATTCAAGCAGAGGCTGGAGGCTAGAAGTCTGGCCAACTGTCCCCAGGCCTGGAATAGGGCCAAGGGCACCCGAGGGTTACAGCCTGAGGTAATTCCTAGGGCGACACCATAAAGCGGTTGGTCTAGGAGAAGGTTATCCATTCCAGACAAGGCAAGGGAATAAGGAAGTACCAAAATATAAAGCTGAAAGTATCCAGAAGCACAGCAAGCTGATCTAGCGTAAAGTGCATTTCAGAATAGGTAAAGGAAGATCCAGAGCTGGAAGCTGGCAGTGCATAGGCTAAAATCTGCCCACAGACATGTTTCCTTTGGTCTTCAAGCATTAATTCCTTTTTAGTTACTTGACAACATCTAAACACTGGGAGATTTCACCCACAAATCCAGATTTCAAAACTTCTCTTCAAAAGTGGGAAGATCTGGCAATACGGGCCCATGTTTCTACGTGGCAACAGCTGAGTGGTGGCTGGTTCCAGAGGCAGGGCACACCCTCTCCGATTTCTAGGCTCTCACCACCTTATATTGCCTAATATTGCATTATCTTCCTGGACTCTGAAAATAACCAGAACAATGTATGTTTTCTGCTGCCATGTGGGAGTTCAGCCTAGAAAGAGACAGGCTGCATTCATGGCATATCTCAGACTCCTATTCCCTTCAAGCCTCACTCGAAGTTTCAATATACAGAGTCTGAAAGACAAGCTGCCTGATACAAAACAATGATGAAATAGCATGTACATCCATGTTCCAAATAGTGAGCATGCCAGTCACTGAGGGATGGAGAAGTGGTTTAGTTAAAACCTGGAAGAAGTCAAGATAGGCAAGAACCAAGGCATACAAGTCCCTAATCATTACTGCTTAGAACTACGTCAATATTCTAGTGAGAAGACATGATTGGTTATCATTAAAATTGTACTATAGATATTACTGATTCTAAGGTGGGGGGGAGTCAAGAAAGAAGAGAGAATGATAGAGAGAAAGGAGAATGAATGTTTTCTACAGCATGACTTCAGTTATCTCCAACAACTTGTTTTGTTGTTTTTCTGATTAAAAAAAAATCCTCCAGGTTTTGATAAGATGAGGTACCCAAGCCAACTTAGTGACCAGATAGATAGGCTGAGAAGCAGCTCCAACATCAGGGGAGGTTCTTTGCTTACAAGCAATAAAAACCGACACCAGTAAACAAAAACAAAGAGGGGTTTAATGGAAGTATATTGAGTACTCGTGGCATTGACGGGAAGGCTGGAAAGTATGACATAGATCTAGGTAAGCACCCAGGAGTTCCCGTGGATAGAAATATGAGCAGTTTTAGGAGTCAAAGATTCAGAGACACCCCCCCCCCCCACCCTGCATCTCACAAGGGTGCCAAGCTGGAATAGATGAGTCCAATCGTTTTTAGCTATTGTGTCATTCTGTAGAAGATCCTAATTCCAGAGAGGAATCTTGACAATTAGCCTAGCTTAGGTCAATGGAAGCTGGATTATACCCTGGCCTGTAAACTCCACAAAATCAGAAGTGAGAAGACACTGACTATTAATTTTCCATGTTTTCAGCACCAAGACTAGCGTTTGAAACAAAGTAGATGCTCAGTGAATATTTGTGAAATGAACCAATGAAAGAATGACAGAATATTTTCAGTCTCAGACTAGGGTAAGATAGAGCATCTGGAAAAAAAAAATAGTCCCTAAGCCCAAAGCCAGCGGGGAAGAGGTAATTTTCCAAAAGAAAATCAGGGTGATATTATCAAGAGAGAATTGAATGGTTGCTGGGCCCCCAATAGAGAGAGGAATGTAGACAGATGCTTTTGATTTTCCAGCAAGGTTTATATAACAAACATGGAAAACTTCAAATCTCTCTCTCTCAGGTCTTCACATTTCAACATAGTAACAAGGAATCAGTCAGAATATACCTAAATCCATCTTGTTTTCCTGCATACACAATGGGTAGCCAGATTTGCCTTGCTGTTGATTGGTGACCTGAAGCCCCGCATCCCCACTATCCTGGTTCTGATGAAGAAGGCCATATTCTGGTGCCAGCCCTGCCCCGAGTAAGTTCCCTGAGACGCAGGCACATCTCCTCCAAGAACATACCATATGTACAAGAGGCTGTTCCAAGGAGAAGCAAATTTGCACATCCCACTCAAAAGGGGAATGGCAAGGATGGGTGTGAGGAGCCCCCAGATTTTCTGCTCTTCCTCTGAAGTACTTTAGGAAGGAACACATGACTCATTTCAAAGGATCAAGGGAAGAACACCACCTGGAAGTGGGAAATGGTCAAGAAGGCTCTGATAAAGAAGCAGTTTTCGTGTTGATAATGAAGGATTGTAGATTTCTTAAGTTGATCTGACTGATAGTTGCTATTATGGCCCAATCCACTATTTGCCAGCTGGTCATATACAACTTAGCTCTTAATTATATGTTGTCTTGTGAGGTCCTCAGAATGCTTAATGGGTTAGCCTCATTCCGAATGTTGGAGCACAAGCTCAGAGAAGCATTTGGAACATTCCTTGCAACAAAAGTGGGTTTGCTTTCCAGCCCCTGTTTTGGCTGTAAGTTGAAGACCTTTGTATATTTCTATTACTTGGATTAGAAGTGTGGATGCTGAGCACGGGGGTGAACTTGTTTGGAGAAGGGGAACTGTATGTCAGTAGTCTGTCTACACCTAAAACAGAGAGAGCTAAGGCCCGTGGGCCTCATCCGACTATATATATTTTTTTCAGCCTGCATAGGATTTACTTTTTGAAGTATTATTTTCAAATTCTATGAAATTGAGAGGCTTTACATACCCATCTGGATTTCTAGTTTGTCTCGAAACCACGTAAGTCTTGCAACACGAGGTCTGCTTTCCCACAAGGAAATGGAAATGAAACTGAACCGAGCAGGGGTGGCCCCTCGGGACAGAGCCTGAGCTCTGTAGTCAGTCCCCACTCAGCTTTGGTCATAACCCAGTGTGGGCATGTGAGGACGGGGGAGCCTAGGTAGGTAGACGAGATTGTCACTCCACATCCACAACTTTATTTCTAGGTGGGTGTGCCATAGGTCTTAAATGGCTAAAAGTCATTCATCTGCCTTTTTGATGTGGCTAATGACTGTTATGGGACATGTGCTTGGACCAGGCTAGGAAGAGGTTGGTAGTATGGGGCCATGTCTCTATATGCCCTGGGAGAAGTTAGCTATCTTTGAGTTCATCTTGGGATCTCTTATATTCTGTTTTTGAGGTTTTAAGCAGGAGTTGGTTCGTAGATGAGGCTAAATCACATCATTATATGATACACCAGAACATAAAAGGTCTTGAATGCCATGCTGAGGGTTTATATTTGGGCAAGAAGTCTGAAAACACCAAAGCATCCCAAGCTCTTCTGCCTAGGGTCACGTCCTTTCAGCCCCTGTGTTTGGAGTCAGCTGCTCCCCACTGAAACCTGACAGAGCCATGTGGAGTGGCTCACAACTCTAGGGATTGACCATCCACAGAAGGACCTTCATTTTTTTTAAAAGAAGTTTGTACTTTCAGGGTACCTGGGAGGCTCAGTCGGTTAAGTATCCAACTCCTGATTTTGGCTCAGGTCATGATCTCATGGTCATGGGATGGAGCCCTGCATCGGGCTCCACACTCAGTGGGGAGTCTGCTTGAGATTCTCTCTCTTCCTCTCCCTCCGCCCCTCCCCCCCACCCCCCTCAAATAAATAAATAATTAATTAAAAAAAATAAATTTGTGCTTCCCTATCTTTTGACATAGGCTCTTCTCTTTTGTGACTTTGTGTCACAGATATTGACATATGTGCACCACGACATATGCGTGACCTGTTTGTGGCAACACTTTTAATAACCAGAGACTGGAAATAATTGAAGGGCCTCTCACCAGTAGGGAAGCTGACCTAATTGTGGCTCATTTATACAATTGAATATGGTGCAGCTTTGGAAGAACTGAGGGGTCTGTGGCTTATATGGAATGATCTCTACAGTATATTCTAAGCAAAAATAGCGAGGTGTTGATTAGTGTTTTTACTGTGTTTCCATTCATTTAAAAAAGTATGCAGGCGCTCACTTACTTTTATATATAAGGTGGAATATTTTTAGAAGATAGATAATGGCTTCTACAGAAAGCCTGGGAGACAAGGGTTGAGGGAAAGATAGACTTCTCATTGTAAATCCTTCTGTATTGTTTGTTTATTTTACCATGTTCGTATATGTTAATTTTTTTCAATAATAAAAATTGAGTTTTGTGGTTGTGTGCACTTAATTCTGAGCTTCATTTCTCCTGGAGTCTGCTTCATTCCTTCTAGGAAAATGTCTACATTCCACAGTTCAGTTTTCTAGAAGGAATCACCATGCCTGCCTGGCTGGCAGAACTGAGCAGGTTGTCCTGGGCTCTTGCTGAGACCCGGGGTTCTTTTCTTGGAATTCTGGGTGAGAACAGCTCTCAGGTACTATGTGGTGCCTTGTGGAGTTGCTTAGCAAGTGGGCAAAGAAGATATAGAGCCAGATAACAATTCTGTGTTGCTTTCTGCATCTTGCCTTGCTATGACATCCTCCACCCAACACTGTCCCCGCCCGCTTCCCCACATACCAAATGGACATGATACTATTTGTCCTTTCCACTCTAGGAATATCTCAGGAAATAAACAGTGCAGATAAAACTCCAACTGTCTCCTCCCTTGCAGCTCCCAGAGGAGGGAGGGTGATGGGTCTCTTGCCATTTGAGAATATAGGTAGAGCAGGGTAGGGTGAGTGGGGTGAAGTGAGACCTACGAAGGACTCAGGGGGATTACAGAAGATACATTGTTCTGCAAGGGAGAAGGGGGGAAAGGAATTCTGGAGAAAGGGAAGCAAATGTCCAAGAGCATCCTAGAATCTGGTACATTTGAAGAGCAGTGAGCAGCTCTGAGTGTCTGGGACACAGGTTGAAACAGGATACACAGCCCGAGGTGCCACTGGAAAATTCTGCAAGGAATTTAAACCTTATTCTGAAAAAACTTTGATTCCTAGGAGGGTTTTTTTATGTAAGAGAATAATGATCAAGTTTTATTTGACATAGAACTAGCAGATGTATAAGATAGAGTTACTAGAACAAATCCCTCCTGGTCAGAAGGGAGAGAGAGATGCTTATTGTAATGCTTTCTAGCTCAAGAGGACTTACCCTAAAAGAAGGCAGTGACAGTGGGGATATGGTGGGGGAGTGAGGGCAGATCTGAAATGGATTTGTGAAGTAAAATCAAACAGCTTACTGAGAGGCTCAATGAAGAAGTTAGAAAGAATGTCAACAGTGTCTTTGAGTGTTTGGCTGGAAGAGAATAGTGACTTAGACCCAGAAGACCAAGCTTACCTGGAAGAGTGGTTTTTGCCCTTGAAGTATTAAATCGTATTTCATCCACAGTAAGAGTTGTTTGTATGTGAGTGTCTTCTGATGGCATGGATAAACATTTATTAAGTCTTTACACGGGGCCCTGGTAAAGCATTGAAGGTCAAGAAAGTCTTTGGAATGGAAAATTTCAGATCTGTCTCCCCCTTGTCCAACAGAACCAGCGAAGATATTTCCTCCCTTCTTAAGAACAATGAAAGTACTCATAATGATTGCAAAGAAATGACACGATTGCCCTTGAAGATCAATTTCAAGCCCTTGCCCCTTCAGGATGCTCCCCCCCCCCCATACACTGGTACAATATCCCTTTTGTCTCCACGGCAGTAACTTGGGGGCTACCTGGGAAAGACAGCAAGGAGATGACTTAATTATGAGCAAAATCATTCGTCAAAGACCACATGAGACTTGCAAGAATCCTAGTTGCTGAGTGGGAAAATATTTTGTTGCAAACAGCTCAGCCCCAAGGGGAATGGGCGAATCTTCGGGATTGCTTGGAGAGACGAGGTGTGCCAATGGGGAATCAATACCCATCGGCTGACTGGCTTCCCTTGCTGCTGTGCGTCCCGCTCAATGGCACCCTGGCTTGGTATCTTGGCTCCGCTGGGACGTGGCTGTTGCGCTGGCTTGGGGCAGGCAATTCCTCCTCTTGACAGTCTCCTGGAAGCTGCTGGAATTTCTTCTGCCTCAAGCAGGATGTAACAAGCTGGGGAGGTTTTTGCTAGGCTGCTTTTTCTGCAATTCTTTTCTTGTTCAGGTGCCAGCAGGCCCTCGTCCTTCTAGGATTCCAAGCTGTAGTGTCTCTGAAGGCTGATGTAATGGTTCTAAGGCTCAGAATAGAAGACCCACTTTTTTATATGATCTGTCTGTTGTATGCTCACCTCGCTGACTCCTCTTTGCTCTCTTACCAGCCCTTCTAAAGACCTACCAGTCCCTTTCAATGTCTTTCCCCAGGAGGATGCCTCCTTGATCCTCCTTTGAGCTCTGCCTATTCATTCTCTGCCTAGGCTCCCCCATTAAACGGCACGTTTTCAGCTAATGGATCTATATAAAAAGACTCCAAAACACTCATTCCCAGGCTTAAATTCTTGCCTGAATTCAGGTCTAGCATTCATTCATTCATTCATTCATTCATTCATAAGACATTTATGGACCCCCTATGCTATGCCAGGCCCTGCCCTAGGCATTGGGCAAATAATAAGACAGATACAGTCGACTCTCACCGAACCTCCATCCCAGCTCTACTAGTGTTTTGATGTTTAGGCTTGAATGCACCTCAAACCTGTCCCAGTCGGCATTCAGAATCTCAGCCATCAAACCTGCCCCTCTGCCTGGCTGACCACGGTTGGGGACATCACAGTCTCTCTGTCATTGTCATCGGGGTTGAACCCCATCCTCATTCTGTTGCTTGGTTTTATTGATCCCGCCTCCTAATCTCCCTGCTTTGATCCCCTCCGCTCCCTCCTGCCCCTACTACCTCGTTCGGCCCTTATCTTCCCTCATCCGCATATCCTCTTAACTGCATGTACAGCCTCTCATCTGTTTTCCCCTCCACTCAAAATCATTGCAAACATTCTTGTTATATAACAACCTTCCCTGTCCCTCTCCCCCACATCACCTTGAAATGAAACCCCCAACCATGGTCTCTCAGACACACCACATGCTCCTGGTCTGCCTTTCTGAACCTATTTGCAAGTAGCCCCCGAAGAGCTTCCCTGGAAGAAGGAAAAAGAAAAGGAGAGAAGACGGAAAGGAGGGACACTGGAGGAAGAGGAGGTTCAGGCACACGGTTCATTGACTGTCTACACTGTGCTTGGCACTGTGCTAAAGGCTTCATGGACATGAGGCCATCCAATGATCCTTACATGATGAAATACAAGAAAAGTGAAATTTGGAGATTTTTAGACAGCTTATCACAGTAAATGAGATAAGAAATAATAATAGCCATCCTCTATGGAGAACTGAGTATGGGGCAGGCACCGCCGAATGCTTTACCAGCATCGTCTCCATCCTACTTCTGTGAGGTAGTGCTTGTGGATCCCCACTTTAAAGATGAAGAAACTGAGGCACAGAGAGGTGAGTGGGTCCAAGGCCACCCATCCCGTGTGGTGTAGCCTAAACCAACTGCAGCCTTATGTCAAAAAATAAAAAATAAATAAAAAGCAATTTAAATAGACACTGAATTCTGGGGCACCTGGGTGGCTCAGCTGGTTAAGCATCTGCCTTTGGCTCAGGTCATGATCTCACGGTCCTGGGATCGAGTCCCGCATCGGGCTCCCTGCTCAGCAGGGAGTCTGCTTCTCCCTCTCCTTCAGCCCCTCCCCCCACTCATGTTTTCTCTCTCTCTCTCAAATAAATAAAATCTTTAAGAAAAATAGACACCGAATTCTTCTTTAGGAGCAGCAAAGGGAATTCCATTGATGGCTATAAAGCGAAGCTCCTATAGTCCCCTCTCTCCACCTGTCTGCCGAGATTTCACACACCAAGAGTATGGCTGATACCTACAGTTTCCCACAGTCTCTTCCCTAACTCCCCATAGCCCACTCACTCTCCTCCCTCTTCCTTGCAACTCAGATCTCTTTCCTCATGGGAGTAGCTCTATGTCTTTGCTAATGAAACCCTATCAAGCTTTTCTCCATCCAGTTCCTTTCTCTAGGCCAAATGTCCCAAATCAAAGACCCACAGCCTATTATATTCTGTTGCTGTGTCTGTCTTTGTTCCGCCAACACAATTTTTAAAATAATTCTAGACAACATTGAAAAATGGGTGACTCCCAAAGTTCTGGCTTGCCCTTGCCTGATTTCCAGAAAATCTAGCAAGATCGAGCCTGCATCATGGCCCCCAGGCACACACGCTCTCTGGGTCTGGCCCCACCCCACCACTCACCCCGCTGTCTCCCAGGCCCAAGCTTGGGGCCATCTATGCTTGTATTCAGGTCTCCTTAAAGATGGGAAAATGAAAGGTAAAGAGAAGGCCCCATGTTTTACTCTGGACACAAACAGTAATCCCCCGTGTTTAAAGATTTAAAAAAAAAAAAAAAAAGATTGAGGGTCTTTGAAGAAAGAATACAAGCCTGGCTGCCTACTCACTTACTTATTCCTGCTGGCACTTGGGTTTACAGTATCTAGATCAGATTAACAGAACAAAAAGACCCCTTCTCACCTCCCAAAGCTCCGGTCTACAGAACAACAAAAACCCAGGAGAAAGGAACCGTGGGTTATATGGTGATAGTTCCCCTCATTCTGGTCTCAACTGTCCATCTCCCTCATGTAGTAACCAACCAACCAACCAACCAACCAACAAACAATTCCTTCTTAACAGAAACTGCCAGCTTCCTGTTCTTGACATTATTTGAATTTAAGTAAAATGGCTCCTTTGGCAACTACCCGTCAGCCAACAGCTTTTACAACACGTTTTCTGATACAAACCATTTCACAAAGAGCTTTTATCTTTTTACTACCAAGCATTACATTCTGAACAGAAAACTTAATAAGATTTTCAGCAGAGATTTTAAGAGGATCCATCATAGGACTTAACAACAACTGTGATCTATTATATTTAGTGCAAGAGTAAAGACCTGAGAGAAATAGCGATTTCGATTTGACTTTATGGCCCCCCAAGTTGTGTTCAAGTTAAGGGAAAGTGAAAACTTGGTATTGGAGAAAGAGGGAAGACCTTGGGCTCAAACCTGGGTTTGCATTCCACTGTTACTTGCTTATAAACTATTGCACTTTAGGCAAATTGCTTAACTAATTTATGCCTCCGTTTTCACAGCTATTAAAGGAAGTTATCTACCGTATAGGATTGTTGCAGTAAAGATTTGTGGCATTTGTGGTGCAGAGCCTGGTTCATAGTAGGATGCCCTAAATGCTTTAAGTTATATGTGACAGTAGCTTAACTTAAACTGGCCTAAGCAAAAATGAGAATTTCTTGATTTGCCTAACTGAAAAGCTCAACACCAGCTTCAGGCATAGCTGGATCCAGGAGCTCAAATAATGTTGTTAAGACTCAGTCTCTCAAAAAAAAAAAAAAAAGACTCAGTCTCTCACCATCTTTGGGTTCTGTTCCCTTCTGTGCTTGATTTCATTTTTCTGTTCCCTTCTGTGCTTGATTTCATTTTTCATTGAGCCCAGCAGACTAGCTGGCTATTTTTGGAGCAAGCAGATCGGAGCTCTGAAAAAAATGTGGCTGAGATGTGGAGGGTCTGATTGAGAGTCTCCTTAGGCAGGGCAAAACTAGTTTGGGCAGCATAGTCCATGTGGGGTGTCCTAGTAGGGGTGGGATTCAGGGCCAACATAAGAACATATGACATTTCATCTTCATCAACGCTACATAGATTAGACAGGTCCAAGATGATCACTTCCGTTTGACAGATAAGGAAACTGAGGCTCTGTATTAGTAACAAATTACCATAAACTTAGTGGCTTAAAACAACACACATTTATTACTTTACAGTTCTAGAGGTCAGAAGTCCAAAATGAACCTCACTGGGCTAAAATCAAAGTATCAGCAGGGCTGCATTCCTCCTGGATGCTCTAGAAGAGAATCTATGTCCTTGCCATTTCCAGCACGTGAAGGCCACCTGCATTCCTGGCTCAGGCCGCCTTCCCTCTTCAAAGCCAAACACAGCGTCTTCAGATCTCTCTTTGATGCTGCCCCTCCCTGACCCTCTTGTCTCCCTCTTCCTTATAAGGACCTTTCTGATTATACTGGGTCCACCCAGATAGTCCAGAAAAATCTCTCCATCCTGAGACCCTAAATTGAATCGCATCTGCAAAGTCCATTTTGCCGTGTAAGAGAACATATTCACGGGTTCCAGGGATTAACGCATGGGTATCTTCACAGAGGCCATCATTCAGCCTACCACATGCTCCAAAAGGTTAATGGCCCCTGGCCACTCCTTAAGTTAATAGCTGAGCCACAGCCAGAACCGATGCTAATCCTTCTAAATTAAGACAGTCTGAGTAAGAATCCTGGTTCCTCGGCAGAGCCGCTGTGTGGCCTCAGTCAGGTGTCTCTGAGCCTCTGTGTCTTCATCTGTAAAATGGGTATACTGTTATAAGGATGAAACTAGACACGGTTTTAAAGCATCTAGCACCGTGTCTGACATGGAGCAGAGAATTCATAGTGCTAGGCACTCCTGTTATGTTTACCTGCCTTGAACTAGCAGGGCCCCTTGAACTAGCAGGACCCCTTGAACACATCGCTCAGGGAAAACTGGGGAAGAGCCAGCAGCATGTTGGAAGGAGCTTTGGGATTTGAGTCAGCCCTATGACCATAGAGAACTTAAACTTCTCTGAGTCCTGTCCCTTATTCATAAACGTTGGCAACAGTAGGACCTTCCCTCGCAGAATTAAGCAGAAAATGCCTGCTGGTGCTTTGCACCCTCAATAAGTCTATCTCCCCTCCTTTCGTCTTCCTTCTCCATTTATTTGCTTCACATTTTCTTTCTGCTCTCTTCCCTTCCTCCTTCCCTGTTGGCCTCCCTACGTCCCTCCTTCCTATCTCTCTCTCCCTTCCATTGCCCGGACTTGAGACCTCTGTGTAAAAGCAATTAATCAATTTCAGAGACTTCCGGTGTCGGCTCTTGATCTCCCCTCTTCTGTGTCCCAGCCACCGGTACTTTCCACTCATCAGTTTCTTAGTTGTGCAATCTAAATGCTAATGATCCCTGCCTAACCTGCCCCTTTACCCTCCCCTACAGATTCATGGAAACCTCATCCTGCAATCACCAGCTACTCTCCCCACCCAACCCCTTGTCCGGAACGTGGGCTTGAGACCCTGCCATCTTTAGAAACCTCTGATGGTCCACAAAGTAGTTGGGGGAAGGGGTGGGATCTTCTGTCAGGAGCCCCCCAGAGCATTTTCCTCCCTGGGAGGGCCCTATCTATCGAGCTGGCCGATGCCCGCGCTGATGCCCTCATTCCCTTTCATGCACTGGCAGTTTTCAGTCCGATATTGAAAGTGCAATATGCTCGCCAGTAATGATGTCTTATTGGAGTGTAAAGATTTTCCCATTTCACTGCTTTATCCTGAATTTAAAGTATTTCGAAATTCACTTATACTGGAGAGGACCAGCAGCCCAACGTGGCTGTAAATAAACTGGTGCCTGCGAAGGTGTTATCTCTGAAATGGGAGATGGGCTAGGTGAGTGCTCTAGGGCGGGCTGGGCAGGATCAGGCTCCGAGCTCTTCCATCACGGCTGGCCACCAGGCAGCCACTTTTCTTCCAAGCGCTGGGCCTGGGCGCCAGGGCACTCTGACCTTGTCTTTTGAATCTATTCAATTGAAGTTGAGTTGGAAGATCACTTAGCTCTCAAGTCTCTGCTTGGGAAGCCGGAAAATCTGAGAGCTAATGTGGAGACCGACAATAGAAGGGATTTGAGCAGGGGGTGAGGGAAGTGGCTGTGATTATGATTATAGTCAATATGAGCAAACGTTTCTTGAAATGCTACTGTGGACTAAGCACCCTACTAAGTGCTTTGCAGAGTTAGCTTCATTAAGCCTCTTAGTAACCCTGGGACACGATCGGGAGTCCCCCCAATCCGGCCGGCCAGCAGATCTGATGCTCCTGGGAGTCTCCTAGCCATCAATGTCAAGGCCATGGCTACAGGTGTCCGTGGAAAATAAACCAGGGAAACTTCTCACCTAGGTTGTAGTTTGCATTGGGTGCTTAGATTTACTGATGTCTTCCACTGGCCCATTTGTGACCAGAGTGGCCAAGAGGGATGCTTGAGACTCTTTGGACCCAAAGCCAGTGTTGTGTCAGCCCCAGTGGTTAGGAGCACAAGCGAATCCTGACTCTGTGGCTACTTTCTAGCAGTGTGACCTGGGGACAGTCCTTTGGGACCATCCGTTCCCTCCTCTAATCTGTAGATAATAATGGTGCCCATGTCATAGGGTTGTATGAAGATGACATGAGTCATGGTATGTGAAGCACTTAGCACAGCACCTGGCCTAGAGTAAAGGCTGTGTAAGGATACCTCAGTATGTGAACCTTTAACTAAAACCTTGAACAAAGGTTTTAAAATATGCTTCCTGGTGCAGATGATTTTCTGCACTGTCTCCCACAGGTCTGGGGCAGTGGTATGTCCTGGTGACAAACAAGAGAAAACGAGTCTCTAAAGTCATCCAATACTCGTCTCTTTTCCCATCCTCTCTCAAGGGCTGGATGTGGGTAGTTGTCATGGTGCCAAGCGACCAGCTCATCCCACTTTGTCTGGAACTTCCCAGGTGTTAGCACTGCAAGGCCCATGTTCTGGGAGCCCCTTGGGTCTCAGACAAGCCAGGAGGAGCAAGATATGTGGACAGCTGGGTTTTGGGGGAGGACATATGTATGATTGGAGACTGTATTAGTTTGCTAGAGCTGCCATAACAAAATGGCACAGACGAGGTTGCTTAACCAACAGAAAGCTATTTCTCACAGTTCTGGAGGCTGGAAGTCCAAGATCAAGGTCCTGGCAGGGTTGGTTTCTCCTGAGGCTTCTCTCCCGGTGCACTGAAAGTAGAGGAGTAAGTCCCTCTTGTGGGGTCCCTAAGGATCACTTAGAGCACAACCACAGACATGCCAGCCAAGAGACAGAGGAGATGAAAAGATTTATTGCACTCACAGATCCTGCAGGAGGAAGGCACAGCACACCACACAGGGGACCGTGGGGGGAGAGCACCCAGGAAGCAGGCTCGCCCAAGGGGTGGGGAGCTGAGACGGAGGACCCACCAGAAATGCCTTTACTGGGGGTCAGGGTAGAGTACACCAGCAAAAGGCATGCAAAGGGTTCACTGGTGCATTTGAATGTCCCTGGGTCCCAGTCAAGGGAGGGCCAGAAGGGAACCCTTGGCTGGCACCAGCCCGATCACCCTGGAGCACCTGGTCATCCGGGCGAGTGCGTCCAGCCTGGATATGGGGAAGCCAAGGCATGGGGAAAATAAGAATTTTGAGAATGCACAACACACGTTGGCTTTCAGATGGCCACCTTCTTTTTGCAGCCTCATACAGCCCCTCTCTGTGTGCACAGGCATTCTTGGCATCCCTTCCTCTTCTTAGAAGAACACCAGTCATATCCGATTAGGGCCTCACTCGTAGACCCCCTTTAATCTTAATCACCTCTTTAAAGGTCCCATTTCCAAATACAGTCACATTAGGGGTTAAGGCCTCAACATTATGGATGCGGAGGGAACACAGCCTCCGCCAGTAACAGAAGCCATGGGTTTCAAAGCAGAGGCTTTTCTGAGCATCCATCCCATCCTCCACGTGGAACTCAAGGCAGCTGAAAGTTCTCTCTGCACATTGTTACTCTGTTACCTCCCCATTGGTGTCCCTGGCAGCGCACACAGTGATCTTTAATTGGAGGGCATATCTCAGCAGCAAGCTAGCACCAGGTAGAATTTTGATAACAAGTTCAAATTAACTGGCTCTAATCTTTCTAAAGCAAAAATAAAGGCCCCCCAACCTCTACCCTGCGCAGTGCCTCACAATAGCCACCCACCGCAAGCAGAGCAACACCTCAGGTCCTTGGGGCCCCGTGTCACCAACTCTGCTTCTCTCTGACCCCGTTTCCACCCACCTGACAAGCCTCATTCACTCTGCTCGGTCACACCGGTTCTCTCTTCTCTCCTCCAAAACCCTAAACTGCTGTCTCTCTCAGGGAACATTTGCATTCGCTGTTCCTGGTGCTGGGAACTCTTCCCCCACCTCCTTCCCTGGCCGCCTCCTCGTTACTCAGGACTCCACCCAAAGGCCACCTCCTCGGAGGGACTGTCCCTCTGTCACTGAGCCCTATCACTCACCACATTTCATACTGTCACTTGCAGGCAGTGGGAGAGATGAGGCCAGTCCATCTGTCAGTTAACTATTCATCAGGATCCGCGCTATGTACTAGACAATGGAGCTTCGGTGATAACACAAGACAGATCCCATCTTCCCGAAGGAGGTTCTATTCTGGAATGAGGAGGTATACAATAAACGTATCAGCATCCAAATACACTAATGTCTCGTTCAGTGGGACACCTTCAAAAAACAGCGATGTAAAACCATTAGCCCTTCTGGGAAATTGCTGGACTAATCCATATGGCCTAAAAATCCCAGACCTCCAGCCTCCAGAATTGCATGAAATAAATTTCTTTTGTGTATAAGCCACCCAGTCTATGGGACTTTGTTATAGCAGCCTGAACTAAGACACTGGTTTTATTTTTGATGTCTTACTGGATATTACTTTGTACGTGAACTAGATTTTAAAGCCCCCCTCTCAAAGTGCCTTTTGTCTGAAGCAAATGTTTGACATTCAGAATGACCCCAGATGTCAAAGGGAATATAAATATTAAATGATTATAAATGCGTTTTTTCCTCATATTATTGCAAAAAGTAGAAAATTCCTGGAAAGCAGAAAAGAAAATTAAAAAAACATCCATAATTTTATCATCCATGCACAGCCACTATTTACATTTTAATGTCTTTTCTTCGGGGCTTTTTTTTTTGTGCAGAGGTTTTTTGGTTTTTTCCTTTTTTTTTTTTTACACAATTATATCCATTCTCTATATGCAATTTTTATCTTTTTTTTCCCCAGTGACTGTTCTATCATAAGCATTTTCCACATTATACAGTCTTTGTGAACATTGCATTTTATGACTCCATAATGTTCCATGCTAGGATTATGGCATGGATTATTTAGCCAAACATTTACATTAAAATTTTTTTATCTCACTATTACTTATGCTGTGGTGATGATAATCTTGTTGTATAAACTCACCCCCTCCTACGCCCCAGCCCACCATCCGTTGAGTAGCGTTTGAGGCTACTTCATTAAGCTGCACACTCCAATGTGTAATTACTGGATCAAAGCGGGGGGGGGGGGAGCATTTTAAGGCATTCAGGACGCATTTACAAATTACTCTCTTAAAAAGGCTGTGCCAATTTACACTCTGATCTGCAGTGTTAGAAAGGACCCATTTTGCTACACTTGTGTTAATATGCCTATTATCATTTTAAAAGACCAGCTAATTTGAAAGGCATGAAATGTTATTGTTTTTATTTGCATGGCTTTGATTAGTAGTGATATTGAAAAATTCTTCCATGTTTGTTAAACAGTAGCATTTACTCTTGGGGACATGTCTGTTTATATCCTTTTGCCATTTATCCTTTGGCATCTTTGGTTTTCTTAAAGATTTGCCTTAATTCAAATATATGAATACATCGTTCTTCTTAATTATATTTGCTACAAATGTGTTTCCCTGTTTGTTGTCTTCTTTTCGAGTTTGATTATGCTTTTTATGTACCGAAGATTTAAATTTTTTTGTAATCACATCTACCCATCTTTTTCCTTTGTGATTTTCTAAATCTTTTCTAAAGTAGACACTCTTCTCTCCAGAAGCTTGATTAATATTCATTTCTTTTTTTTATATAGTTTGTTTATGCTTTGACTAAAAAATAATTCTTTGATCTGTCTGGAATTTGTTTCTGGGCATAACCTTGAAGAGACTTTTCCCATGGCTAACCATCTATCCCAATAAAATCTATTTGATAACTGCATTTTTTCCCTTCTTTATCATATATTAAATTTTCACGTGTAATGGAGTGTAGTCTAAGCTGCTGTGTTTTATTGAACCAATGTACCACGCTGTTCAAATGGCTATATTTTCAAAATCTGTTTAAATATCTGTTCAGGCTGGTCCCTGGGTGCTTCTAGTTCAAGGAGAGACACTGGAATGGTCTACCTTCGCTCTTTCCTCTTGCTTCACAGTAGGAAACCAGTTCAGAGACAAACAATGGAGAATGTAGGATCACCACAATGCCAATCCCAGGAAATTTCCCATTCTCCTAAAATGATCTCTGACTTTTAAAATTCTCTTACATTTCAGCTTTATGGAGGTATAATTAACATATAAAATTGTCACTTTAAATAAAGTGTCATCCTGGTGATCTGATATACATATGCATATATGTCCATCCTGGTGTCCATCCTGGTGATCTGATATACATATACATTATGAGAGGATTTCCCCCAGTTACTCATCCATCACCCCACATATTTATCTTTTGGGGGACAGTGAGAACATTTAAGTTCTACTCTCTGAGCAAATTCCGATTATACAGTACAGGGTTATCAACTAGAGTCACTGTGTTTTACATTAGATCCTCAGATCTTATTCATCTTATAGCTGGAAGTTTGTACCCTTTTACCAACTTCTCCCAATTTCCCCTATATCCTGGCTCCTGGCCACCATTTTTCTAATTTCTGTTTATATGAGTTTGACTTTTTTTTCTTTTCTTTTCTTTTCTTTTTTTTAGATTCCACATATAAGCAATATCATACTTGTCTTTCTGTCTGGCTTATTTCATTTAACATAATGCCCCCACAGTCCATCCAAGTTGTTGCAAATGGCAGGATTTCCTTCTTTCTCAGGGCTGAACAATATTCCATGGTCTATGTACATCACACCTTCTTTACCCATTCATCAGTTGACAGACATTTGGGTTGATTCCATATCTTGGCTACTGTGAATAGGGCTACAATGAACATGGGACTGCAGATGTCTTTTTGAGATCCTATGTTCACCTCCTTTGGATATATCCCCCAAAGTGGGATTGCTGGGTTGCATGGTATTTCTATCTTTAATTTTTTTGAGGAACTACCATACTGTTTTCTATCATGGTTGCACCAATTCACAATCCCCACCAAGAGTGCACCCAGGCTCCCTTTTCTCCACATCCTCGCCAGTATTTGTTACGCCTCATCTGCTTGATAATGGCCATTCTGCCAGGTGTGAGGAGATAGCTCATTGTGGTTTTGATTTGCATTTCCCTGATGATGAATGATGTTGAGCCCCTTTTCGTGTACCTGTTGATCATCTGGATGTCTGATCTCTGACCCTTGAAGAAGAGTTTGTGTCCAGTTTTTCTTCTGTACTCCACATAGACTTCTGCTCTAGTCATTCCGAGCTGGGAGTAGGAGCTCAGAAAGGATGGCTTTCAGATCGTGAGTTATATCCTCACCCTGTGATGATCACTCTGTGATTCCCCTGGGCAACCAGAGCCTGATCCTCCACTAACTTTTTTCTCATTTACCTCTGAGTTTTCTCTTTCCACTCCAGCCTGACAAACACCTTGCCATCATGGGTACTCACTGATTTTATTTCTTTCTCTGAGGATTTTATTTCTTCCTGATGTGAGGCAGATGCCTCCCAAGGTCACAACCTTATACTTAAATCCTTAGAATACATTTTAATATACTTCTTGGCAGACCTGATGATTTCAGGTTTTTGTTACTTCTAATTTTTCTTATTTAATCTCAGGTCTTTACTATGCTCTAGGGGGCAGGGAGGATAGGAAGAGCTAAATTAGAGGCATATAGAATCCCTGATCTGAAGGGGGACCTGGAAACTGTTCCATAGAAAACCCCCCAGGCCATCCGAGGGCATCTCCACCTTCCCAAAAGTTAAAGGAGCAATGTTTAGTATCCACGCCGCCCAAAGCTTTCAAGCAGGAACCTCTTGCAAACGGACCACAAGAAATTAATATTCCACAGTATCTGCACAGGTATGTCATGCTCTCATCTAGCTACAGAAGCTGCTACTCTCTAGTTAGCCTTTTGAAATTTAGGATTCAGATTCTGAAAAAGCATGCTTTCAAAATCCATTGGAACGATGTCCATGAGAGATCCATATCACGAGGGATCAAGTGTTAGCAATGATTCCAGGTATAGTAAAAATGTACAAGGCAGGATTCATTCATTCATTTATGTACTCATTCACCCATTCATGTGACAAATGCTCATCAGGATCCTACTCTACGGCAGGCACATCGTCCTCATTCTAGGAACTTGGGACCTAGGGGTGAAATCAACCTAGTCTGGGGGAGGAGGCATTCCAGCCACATCAGATGGAGGAAACAGAGAGGTTCTTGGGTGGCTCAGTCAGTTGAGCATCTGACTCTTGATCTTGGCTCAGGTCTTGATCTCAGGGTCATGCATTCAAGCCTCGCATGGACCTCCACACCCAGCGTGGAGCCTATTTAAAAACGAAGCAAACCAAACAGATGGAGGAGGCAGGTAACACAATGCACTGTTTCTCCTGTCTTTTACTTTTCAACCATCTGCATTAACGCTCATAAGTGAAATGGGAAATCAATTCTGGTTTGCAGTTTATCAATAAGCAGTAGAGATACCTTCCACACGGGCAACACGGCTGGAAGTTATGTGGTGAATATGTATTGTGGCTCTTCTATAAATATGCTTCTGTTCATCACTGCCTCTTGAGAAGGGAATAGTTTCACACCCACTGGGAATCTGTATCTGAGGTATTTTGCTAATAAAATAACCAAACAGCAGATTACTGTCAAACAGTTTCCCCATAGAGAAACTGAAGGCTTCCAAGGGTACAGGCAGAAGCTTGGCTTGTAGATCCATCCAATATGTCAGCTCGTTTGAGAGCAAAGGACGACTTTTTCCTTTCCCATAAAGGGTTACAAAAAGGAGGAAAATCATGAGCATTTAAGCAAGAAGCATTCAAAATTAGTTACAGATACTTTAGGGGCTTAAAGGATAGTTGGGGAATTCTTAATTATGTGTCACAATCTCTTGACTTCTTTATTTGATTCAGCAAATCCATACTTACCCACAGCCTGTTATTGGCCTTGCACAGTGTTTGGCATAGAATAGGTCCTAAAAGACTTTTTTTTTCAATGAGTCACTGTAACAGATTCTGGAGATATGAGATAATGCCACCAGCCTTAAGAAGATTATAATTTAAGTGGAAGACTGTTGTGTGACCAGCTAAGCCTGGTGCAATAATGGCCAATGTTTACTGAGCTCTTACTATATCCCAGGCACCAAAAACTTTATGCACATTATCTCTTAAATTCTTAGGACAACCGTATGAAGTAGGCGCTAGTGTCTTCTCTGGTTAAGGATGAGGACACAGATGCGGACAGAGGTCCACAAAGCTGGGATGGAGGTGGGATGTGAACCCAACTGTGTGGCCTCTCTTGCCGTCCCTGCTGCCCTCCCAGATTTGAGTGAGGTCTCTAGAAAGCAGGACAGGGAAGGGAGCTGGTTCTTCGGGAGAAGGATTTGGAAAATGTTCCCAGGGAGAGTGTTCTTTCACTTGGCATCTTGAAGGTTTTCAGATGGGGTGAGCTGGGTGATTCAGCACGCCATTCCTGGAGATGAAAAATACGGGAAACTGAACTCCCTATCACATCATTTTGCTACTAGTCCGCTTTTGACCTTGTGACTCCATCCTGGCAACGGCAAGTTCATCTATCTCACTGGGCTGCCTCAGTCTCTGGGTCGGGAGGAGAACTTGGCTCCCCTTCCAGCTTCCCCCCCACATCTGAAGTCAGACTTTCCTCCCTCTCTGGACGGTGGGGTGTTCCCTACTCTGGCCCTCCTTATCCCCATTTCTGTTGTTATTTCCTGCCGGGCACTGCTAACTTGGGCTGAGCTGCCCACTTCGGTTACTGACACATCCATCCTGGAAAACATATCCCGTCCATAAGGCTTTCTCTCATAGTCCAACCAAACTTCACCCCACAGTTCCAGCGGTGTGGGAGCTGGTTCAGTGGCTCTAGCAGGTCCTGACTCCATGGCCCTTTCATTCTCCTTGATCATGAAGACCAATCCACTTGAGGGATGTGGGAAATGGGTACAGTAATGTTCTTGAGCCGGGTGAGAGGGACCCCGTTCTGGTTCTCCTCTGGCTGTACTCCCATCCTTTACACACCGCTTCAAGAATTGTGATGCCAAGGGAACATATGTATCGGGAGATAGTATCCTCCTTCATTGTACAGAATCCTGCAATTTCCCGTTCACATGGCCCCATGCCCACTTGCAGGGCCTGTTCTGGAATCTTCCTGCGCCTATCTTCCAGAGAGTGGGCTATGCTGGTGTGTGCCTTCCTGGGCCCAAGGGCTGACTGAGGGGGGTGGGAATGGGCTCAGGCATACAGGCTAAGGTATCCACAGGCTCGAACATGAGTCGTTGTGCTGTAGGTCGGGGCTGAGATTGGGCAACGGGCTGAGTTGATTCTCCCCTGTGCGCAAAATGAGTGTGAGAGCATTGAATAAGGACCCAGCCCTCTAAGTTGTTAAGACGTTCTGTTTATCAAGGAAGGCGGCTAGAACATATTTTATATAGGTTTTCATTTTGTAACTATTTACTCATGGTATACGGGCCTTCAGTTTTACTCCTGCCCTAGGGCTTGTAAAAGTCAGAGCCGGGCTGGAGGGCTGTGCTCTTATCTTTCATTGACTCAATCAAACCTGGTCATTTTATTTTCTACCAGGGAAAGGTGCTTCATGTTGTATGTCTTGCCAACACATTGGGTGCGAGTGTTGGGCGCAGCCGCAAACTGACCGATGGCACCAATACTGCAATTGTTAACTATTGGTGAATTACACCATTTAAAGACCAGAGAATGCTGAATGGTTTCTGTGTGGCCCTATGGCAGCTCATGGGACAAGGAAAAGATTCACTGCCCCGTGTAAAGAGAAAGGGCCGCTGGTCAAGCGAGCAGGGAAATCTGCCTCTCAAAGAGCATCCCCTCCCATGTTACATCATAAGTCCCTTCTGTATACAGTAATCCCCTGCCCACCTTATCTGTGGATTTGCTTTCTGTGGTTTCAGTTACCTGCGCTCAACTGCTGCCCAGATGTAGATGATCCTCCTTTGACTTATGGTCAGAGAAGGTCAGTAGTAGCCCAATGCTATGCCTGCCTCACTCACCTCACTTCATCTCATCATCCCCACAAGAAGAAGAAGGGTGAGTACAAGATAATAAGATATTTTGAGGGACAGAGAGACCACATTCACATAACTTTTATTACCATATATTGTTATAATGGTTCTATTTTATTATTAGCTGTTGTTAATCTCTTAACTGTACCTAGTTTATGAATTAAACATTATCATATGTGTGTATAGAAAAAACATAGTATATATTGGGTTTGGTACTATATCCAGTTTCAGGCATCCATTGGGGGGTGGTCTTAGAACATAGCCCCTGCAGATAAGGGGGGACCACTGTACCAGCCATTATATTAAGCTAAACACTTTCATACATAACTCATACGACTCATGTTCTATGGAATGTTATTGGGTAGCATATCACTCTTATTTCTTCACTCAACCTCTTAGAAATAGCCCACCCATAGGTCAGATACTCTTTTTGAAATTTTTTATTTTTTTTTAAGATTTTATTTATTTATTTGTCAGAGAGAGAGAGAGAGAGAGCACAAGCAGGGAGAGTGGCAGACAGAGGGAGAAGCAGGCTCCCCACTGAGCAAGGTGCCCAATGCAGGACTCAATCTCCCCTGGGATCATGACCTGAGCAAAAAGCAGATGCTTAACACACTGAGCCACCCAGGCACCCTAGGTCAGATACTCTTTTTTTTTTTTTTTTTAAGATTTTATTTATTTATTTGACAGAGACACAGTGAGAGAGGGAACACAGCAGGGGGAGTGGAAGAGGGAGAAGCAGGCTTCCCGTGGAGCAGGGAACCCAATGTAGGGCTTGATCCCAGGACCTTGGGATCATGACCTGAGCCGAAGGCAGACGCCCAACTGACTGAGCCACCCAGGTGCCTGTAGGTCAGATACTCTTATCACATTGCTTTTGTTAAGAGATAATAGTGTGTTAGTTATACACGGCTGTGTAACAAATGACCCCAAACTAAGTGGCTTCAAACAGCAGCACTTATTATCTTACAGTTTCTGTGGGTCAGGAGTCTGAGTATGGCTTCATTGGGTCCTCTGGCTAAGGGTCTCTCACAAAGCCACAATCAAGGTGTGGCAAGGGTTGTACCTCAAGGCTCAAGTGCAGGGCAATCCCCTTCCAAGCTCACTCACACAGTTGCTGGCAGGATGTGCTCCTCATTGGCTACTGAACTAAGATTACCTTCAGTTTCTGCCACATGAGTCTCTCCTTAGCTGACAACATGGCAACTTGTTTCATTGGAGCAAGCAAGAGAAAAGAGTGAGACAGAGAAAATGTGAGCGAGACAGAAGTCACGGTATTTTGTAAACTAATCTTGGAAGTGCCTGTGGTGTATAGTATCCTACGATGTTCCCTTGGTGTACGCATCCTATATAATTCCAGGACTGTGAACAGGATGGGATAGCACTCCCAAGACTGTGTTACATTATATGGTCAAAAGGATTTTGCAAATGTAATTAAGGTCTCAGATTAGTAGACTTCAAGATAAGGAGGTTATCCAGGTAGAACTGACCTAACCACATGAGTCCTTGAGAAAGCTAGCTGCCACATATAAAATGAATGAGTCTGGGTCTCAAGGTGAGAGAGGAAGCAAGTTAGAGATTCAAAGCATGAGAAGGATTAGACACTATTACTGTTCTGAAAATGGAAGGGGCCATGTGACAAGGGATACAGGTGGCCCCTGACAGCTGAAAGTGTCACGCAGGTGATAGCTAGCAAGGGAACAGCAACCTCAGTTCAACAACCACAAGCAACCGAATTCTGCCAACAGCAAGAATGGACTTGGAAGTGGATGTTCCTAAGTCTGTAGACAAGGACTCAGCCTGACCAACGCCTTGATTTCAGAGTTGTAACACTTTGAGCAAGAAACCCTGTGAAACTATTCCCGGACTCTTGGCTTGCAGAAGGAGTAAGATAATACATTAATGTGGTTATGGGCTGCTATGTTTGTAGTACTTTGTTATGCGGTGTTATAAACTGAATTGTGTCTCCCTCCACCCCCAAATCCGCATGTTGAAGCCCTACCACCTAATGTGACTGTATTTGGAGAGAGGGCCAAAAAAAGCAGGAAATTAAAGTTAAATGAGGTCGTAAGAGTGGGGCCCTGATCTGATAGAGTTCGTGTCCTTAAGAGAAGAGACACAGAGGGCTCCCTTGCTCTCTCTGTGCGCACTTGCCAAGGAAAGGCCACGTGAGACCACAGCCAGGAGGTGGCCATCTCCAAGCCAGGAAGAGACCTCTCACCAGAAACCAAATTGTCTGGAACCTTGATCTTGGACGCCTAGGCTCCAGACTGTGAGAAAATAACTTTCTGTTGTTTAAGCCACTCATCTGTGGCATATTGTTACGCAGCCTGAACAGACTAACACATGCAGTGATAGAAAACACAGTGGCATCCCATCACATTTGCTATATTCTATTCATGAAAAGTCACCAGATCCATCCTGCACTCAAGAGGAAAGGTTACACAAGGCATGGCACAAGGAGATGGAGTCACTGGGGCCACCCCAAAAGTCTACCTATTATAGATACATTTAGCAAAAATGTCATTTAGCACGTATGTATGCCAAACGAGGTGAACCATTCACGGACACTGAGAATTTGGGGAAAATTCCAGTCTTCAAAACCATCCACTCCTCGTACAATTGTGGCATTATTCTAGTCCCTGAGTGACCATGGGAAAGCTTGGGGCAACTTGCTTCTTTGTTCAGCTGGGTGGCAATGTGACACAGTGGTGCTTGGCACATGGTAAGTTCAGGTCCTAACTCTGCCCCTGTGGCCTTGAGCAGATTGCTTATCTATTCTGAGCCTTCATTTTCTCACATGTAAAATGGGCATAAGGAGAATACTTTACCCGAAGAATCACTAAGAGGATTAAATATGCTCATGCATGCAAGATCAGAGCCCAGCGCTAGTATACCGTAAATGCTTTCATAAACATTATTTACATTAGAGAACAAAATTCAACTGAGTTAATTTTAAATATCTTATTGGCTTTATTCAGCAATTCATGAATCCAGCAGCATGCAATCTGGCCAATAGAAAGGAGTTCCAAAGAGCTATACAAGGCAAGAGATTTTGTAGGCAGGAAGGGGCGGGAAAAAGGAAGTTGTAATAGGCAAAAAGCACTTTGGTTATTGGGAGGTCACTGTCCTTGTAAGGGGTGGCATGGTTTTGTCAAGTAGATGACCTAATGAATGCTGATCAGATGAGTCCTGATTGGCTACATTAAGATTCCATTTCTGCGACAGCCGAAACTGTAAGTAAGTTAAGTCTCTTTTTGGTGATGTGGGGCTTAGCATTGGCAAATCCATTTGGGGCCTGTTGTCTTTTCTTTAACATCTATTCTTATCGTCCTTACCGGGAAGGTCTCCCGCATAGCCTAGCATGCCACAGGCAAGTGATGATATTCACTCTTCGTGAGAGTAAACCGCCCACCTCATTCATGTATCTTATTTCACTTCATCTTCACGGCCTACCCTATGAGTTAGCCATTTATTATCCTCAACTTACAAATAACAAATCTTACTGAACCCTACAGAGGCCGAAGGATTCATATCATACAGCAACTGAGCACTGAAGTCAGGATTCAGACCCAGGGTCCCTGACTCTGAGGCCCCTTGCTTCCCACCCCACCCAGCTGCCTTTCCTAGGGGCCTGGGTCCAGGTGGCTCAGGACTTCACCACCACCTGGACTCCGGGTCACATGAAAGAGCTTGTTTTCTCTACATGGAGAGCCCAGGATTGCCAGGTCACCCGGACAACCGAAATTATTTAAATTTTTATCATCCATCCCTTTCCCTTTTTAAATTGCAGCACCTCGGACTGAAAAGCCAGGCTTGCTATAAGGTCCCCACACAACTCTCTGGGAGAGCAGGGGAGAGGTTGGAAGGGTGGGTTTGAAGCCAGATTCTCTGGCCTCCCCCAGCTCTGCCTGCGTTCCATCACCTGCAGCTCTGGGACTGTGAGCCTCTGAGGCTGAATCTCAGGGGCGGGGAAGGCTGGGTGTGGACTCCCCCAGCCCCCATCCATGTCGCTGGGCCTCTGGGGGCACTTTAGAGATGTAGTCCATTAAGGAATTACCTCGGTGCTAATGGTTTCCACAGAGAAGTGCTATTCTGCTGGGACCTCCTGAGGGTAGCTGAAAGTGTTTCATTTCTATTCATTCTATTCTCTGGATTCCTCGATTTAATGAGGTCTTTACTTTTGCCTTTAAAGAGTGCTCTCTCCCCTGTGGAGTCTAGCTGTGGGCTGGAATTTGAATACTGTGGGGAACAGGGAAAGAACAGGAGGAGAGGGACCAGAAGGTTAACCCCACACACAGAGAAGGACCTGGCTGTCTCTCACTCCCCATCTCTGGCCAGCCTCACTCCCACCCTTCCTGAAATTCCAAATTTGGTGTCTCAGAGACCTCCCACCTACTGGTTGAAACCGCCCCAGTTCCAGAGCAGACTTCCTCAGGGGCACAGAGTTTATTAATAGTCTCCACCCCCAGACCAGTGGGGATGGGGACAAATTCACTCTCAGAAAATAGAGCTAATACAATAGCTGGGCCTCCAGCTGCCTCCCCCATCCTTGCTCCTCCCCAGGCTCTGTCGATGGCAATCACACACCACTCATGGACTCAGAGTGACAGGACATCCTTGGATGCCCACATAGTGCAGAAAGTAGCACTTCTGGAATATGGAGCTCTACTCAATGTTTAGTCCATTCAAGAGATTGGGCTTCCAGCTTGATTGGCCATGCCATCACCCTCCCAGTGACCCTGCTTGATGCTCTAGACCCAGCTTTCACCTCAAGCTCAGTCCCAGCGTCACTGTCCAGAGCCCGGTTACTCTTGCTACTCTTCAGCCTTGATGAACAGATCTCCCCCATTCTATAACCACAACCTGTCAGATTCCTAAATATTCTGGTGACTGGACCTCTTGCTACCGTGACCTACGTGGTTGTTCACCCACCCTTTACAGATGCCTCCAGGAGTTAGGTTTGAGAGTCCTACACCCTTAGACTCTCTGCAGTCTCTGCATCTCCAGTAAAACCAATACATTTCTTTCAATCTGGAATAGACTGAAATGGAAGGGAACTGACACCAGCTTCTGGAACAACCCAATGCGATCAGCCACTGCTGCAAACTGTCTTGCTGTAGGTTGCTGGCAGTCGGACACTAGGCATCAGACCCAGAGTTCCAGCAAACTCTCAATGCCCACATAGTCTGAAAGGCAGCACTTCTGGCATATAGGGCCCCGCCCAATGTTTATTTCATTCAAGAGACTGGTTTGGGACTTGATCGGTCATGTGGTAGTCCTCCTAGCGATCCTACTTAATGCCATCGACTCAGCTTGAGCCTCAAGCTCAGCCCAACCCCCCCAACTGTCTGGAGCCCTCAGACACACTTACCTTCTCAAAACTGGGTCAACAGGGGCGCCTGGGTGGCTCAGTCAGTTGAGTCTCTGACTCTTGGTTTTGGCTCAGGTCGTGATCTCGGGATCCTGGGATCGAGCCCCGTGTTAGGCTCTGCGCACAGCAGGGAGTCTGCTTCTCTGCTTCTCTCTTCCTCTCTCTCTGCCCCTCACCCTGCTCACTCGCTCTCTCTCAGATAAAAATAAGTAAGTCTTTAAAAAAAAAAAAAAAATCCTGGGTCAAGGGGGAGGAGAAGGAAACTAGTATCAGGTGTAGTGGAAGGCTGAGGCATTACGGTGAAATTCACAAGAGAGTGACACATTCAGACTTGGGATAGTCAAGCAGGCGCCAGCAATGGAATTACAGAGAGCAGTGCCTTCTAATATCCCCTGCCCTCATCTGAGGCTGAACATGGTCCATCACTCTGGCTGCACAATGGAATCACCAAGGGAGCTTTTGAAATTTTAGAGGCCGGTCTCCACACCCAGAGATTATGACTTAATTGGTCTGTTGTCAGTCCTGGGCATTAGTACTTTTGAGGAACTTCCCAGGTAATTCCAGGGGGCAAGGATCGTTGGTAAGGAAGAACTTCTGTCCTAAAGACAATAGGATTTAGAGCTTGTTGAGGCCACTAGGTTGAGGGCTCTGGCTCTGGAGGCAGGAAAAGAAGACAAACCTAATCACAGAGACTGGGTCTTAGATAAACGTGGTGATTTCTTCCAGGTCCACCAGTTGCAGTCTATTCCAGATCTTTGTCCCACCAGCTGATAAAGCTGAGGTTCCTAGTGGACCTCCAGGAGAGGGACCTCCTTAGTTTGGGTTAAGGGACTGGACTGAACTGAGCTTAGAAGTGAAGGGCCTCACTGATTCAGGGGCTAACATTTTGGCAACATCACTGTTCCCAATAAAATTACATCCTTAATATTATTGTCTGACATAAAGCCCTTCCAGGAGTCTCTAAATTGTTACAATAAGAGGAGGCTACCGACCTGGGATTTGGAGAAGATAAAATGAGCCATTTAAGAGCCCTCCTTTTTGAGTGAAATGGGCCAAGTACATTCTTTGGACAAAGTTAACCAGGAAAGGAAACCATCTGAAAGCAAACCCTGAGAATGACGGCCATGCGCAGAGAGGGGATTGTGCTTGGAACGTGATGTCGGAGGCAAGTGATGCTAATGGCCAAACAAAGATCAATTAGCTTGTGGAGCTGAGCGATTATTGGGTTTGTCACTAACTGTATCCAAGTTAGAGTTCTTTGGGGACATGCGATGGCTGTCAGTCCTCGGAATAAAGCTCTCTGAGGCTGCCGGTGCCTTTGGCTGCTTTCGGTGAGCAGATGTCACCGAATGCAGTTCAGTCTCATTTCCATACAAGTAGCCCAGACCCTGCCCCCGGCAAACTTTGCGCAAGAGCCTTCGCTTCCCCAAAATGCCCAGCATGGTGGTTCCAGGTGAGAATGGATGCAAGCTGCAGGGATGGCTTCTAAAACTGACTTCCAGTGAGGGAATAAATAAACCACCTCATCGATCCTACAGGTTTCACATGGCTAACATGTGGTCCCTTGTAGTCCTACTTTTTTTCTGGGACAATATAAAGAATCTTATATTCAGTCATATAAAATATTGGTCAAGCGTCTATTTTGGGTAGAAGACTTTTTTTCCCCAGTGCTGAGGAAAGAACGGTAAGCACAACAGGCTTCTGCCCTCAGAGTGCTTCTAGTCTAATGGAGACAGAAAATAAGCAGGCATTACAACAAATAAATAAAATTTCAGTAAGCATCAAAGCTCTGAGGAAAATTATATAGGGTGACCTGAGTGCCAAGAAGTCAGCACAAGCAATAATAGAAAACAGGGAAATTGGAATTCATCAAAATTGAAAACTTTTTGCTGTTGTGGAAGTGATGCAGTAAAAAAGACAAATAATGCCCCTCCCCACGTTTTTTAAGAAAAGGGGGCAAGGACATGAATAGATATTTCTCCAAAGCAAATATACAAATGACCAATAAGCACAGGAAAAGTGGTTCAACATCCTCAGCCACCTGTCGGACCCAGTTCAAAACCACAATGAGATACCACTTTGCACCCACTAGGACGGCTGTAATAAAAGACAGATGATAAGTAGGCAAGGATGTGGTGAAACTGGAGCCCTCCTTAATATGCTGTTGGTAAGAATGTAAAATGATATAGTGAATGAAATAGTCTGGTAGTTCCCCAAAAGTTAAATATAGAGTTGTCATATGACCCAGAAGATCTGCTCATGTAGTAAGTTCAAGAGAAATGAAAACAGATGTCCACACAAAAACTTATATATGGATGTTCATAGCAGCATTATTCATAGTAAGTAAAAAAAGTGGAAACAACCCAGGTGTTCATCAACTGAGGAACAGATAAACACAATGTGTATATCTATACAGTGGAATGTTAGTTGACAATAAAAATAACGAAGTGCGGTTATGTGCTACAACATGGATGAACCTTGCAAACACGTAAGAAGATGCTCACAAAAGGACACATATTGCCTGACGCCATTTATGCAAAATGTCCCAAAGACGTGAATCTGCTGAGACAGAAAGTAGATTATCGGTTGCCTGGGGATAGTAGAAGGAGGTAGAGCAAGGGGGGTGACTATTAAAGGGTACAGAGCTTTTTCGGGGAAGGAGGGATAAAAATGTTCTAAAGTTGTGGTGAGGGTCGCACAACTTTGTGAAAATACTAACAACCATTGAACTGTATATTTATTTTTTTAATTTTTTTAAGAGTTTTTATTTTTTATTTATTTGACAGTGAGAGAGACAGCGAGAGAGGGAACACAAGCAGGGGGAGTGGGAGAGGGAGAAGCAGGCTTCCCACGGAGCAGGGAGTCCGATGTGGGGCTCAATCCCAGGACCCTGGGATCACGACCCGAGCCGAAGGCAAACGCTTAACGACTGAGCCACCCAGGTGCCCCAAACTGTATACTTTAAATAGGTAAATTGTATGGCATGTGAATTATATCTCAATAAAGATCTTATTGAAAGGAGGAGGAGGAGGAAGCCAAAGCCTCTGCCACCAGCCACAAAAGGATTAAGGATTTGGAGGAAGCATTCTGTGCAGAGAAAAAAGCTCTAGCTTTTCTGTTCCATATTTTATGGTATAATAAAAGAATATGGGTTTTGGACCAGGCATATCCCAGTTTGAATACTATCCCCACCATTTATCATGACTAGCTTCTCTAAAAAAATTTTTAAGCTTCCTTTTTTTGAGAACTTACTATGTATTAGATATTGTGCTAATGGATTTGCATGCTTTGATGTAATTTCATCCTTGTAAATACCTTGGAAGAAGGCGATACTACCGCCTTGTTGCGGGAAGTTGAGACTCAGAGTAGCTTTAACCATCACACCATACTGAAGGAACAACCTGAGCTGAGCACATCACCCTTTGGCTGTTATGCCTCTCATTTACGGAATGGAGATGATATTTCCCATATGCCAGTCCCGTAGATTGAGAACCCATGTGTCCCTAACTAGCACTGTGCCTAGAATTAATTCAAAAGTTTTCTAAAGTTTTTATATTTAAAAAAATTTATATGATTATTTATATGAATTTTTTTTTTAAAGAGGAAGATCTCTCTCTCTTTTTTTTTAAGATTTTATTTATCTATTTGACAGAGAGAGACACAGCAAGAGAAGGAACAGAAGCAGGGGGAGTGGAAGAGGGAGAAGCAGGCTTCCCGTGGAGCAGGGAGCCCCATGCGGGGCTCAATCCCAGGACCCTGGGACCATGACCTGAGCCGAAAGCAGACGCTTAACGACTGAGCCACCCAGGTACCCCGTATGTGAATGTTTTATTTCCACATTAGATTGTGAACATTTCATGTTAAATAGCTATGATTTACAGGTCTCTTAAAAATTTAACCCCACAGGGGTGCCTGGGTGGCTCAGTCGGTTAAGCGTCTGACTTTTGATCTCAGCTCAGGTCTTGATCTCAGAGTCTTGAGTTCAAGCCCTGTGTTGAGCTCCAGAGCCTACGAGGGCACATACTGAATGGAGCACTGGGTGTTATATGCAAACAATGAATCATGGAACATTACATCAAAAACTAATGATGTAATGTATGGTGATTAACATAACATAATAAAAAAATGATAATTAAAAAAAAGAAGAAAGAAAATTAAACCTCATGTTACACAAAACTGTTTGGCACATGTAGTGGGTTAAATAATGGCTCCTCCCCCAAAAGATATGTCCAAGTCCTAATATCCAGGCCCTGTGAATGTTACTTTATTTGGAAAAGGGTGTTTTCCTACTCCACAAAAGGCAGGTATCATTAAGTTAAAGACCTCGAGATGAGATCATTCCGGGTTACCCATGTGGGACCTAAATCCAATGACAAGTGTCTCTATTAAAGAGGGGGGTGCCCGGGTGGCTCAGGCAGTTAAATGTCTGATCTTGATCTCAGCTCAGGTAGTAATCTTAGGGTCGTGAGATCGAGCCCCACGTTGGGCTCTGTGCTTGATATGGAGTCTGCTTGAGATTCTCTCCCTCTCCCCCGCCCCCCACCCATGCACCTGCTCTCCCTCTCTCTCTCAAATAAATAAGTAAATAGAATCATTAAAAAATAAATCAATAAAGGCAGAAGAGGTGAAGATGCAGACAAAGAGGCAAAGACCATGGGAAATCAAAAGCCAAAGCTGGTGTTATGCATTCACAATCCAAGAAATACCTGGAGTCACCAGAAACTGGAAGAGGCAAGGAAGACTCGTTCCCTAAGCTTCACTGGTTTTCATCTGTAAGTGGACCTTCATAATTGTGCTTCTGAATCCCTGCTGCTACTTTTTATTAGGACCAATGGAGAATTATTAAAAAGTGTCCTGCTTAGGTTCAGCATGAGAACAGATACCCTAGCCAACCACAATCACTATTTAAGTGGGGATGAGAGAAGGACCCGTGAATCCCCCCAAAGCCTCTACCAGGCTGCCCCAAAGACACCTGGCTTTCCCCCCTTAACTGACTATGTGGCATCGATGAGTAATGTTTCCTCTGAGTCTGTTTCTTCATCTGCATACTGGGATTGGTAATTCTTAGCCCCCGGACCGGAAGAGAACTCATTGAGAAAGCTGACTTTCACATGCCTGACTTCACAAAGAGCAGGAAATAGATTTAAGTCAGCAGAAAGGGTTCCATACGAGGTCAGAGAGAGGAAACAGAAGTAAGTGGCACAGAGGAGACCAGTAGTTTCTCATGATACACTTTTCCTTTTCCCACGGCTGGCAGGGAAGCTTCCTCTTGCTGGGGAGGCCAGTCCCCAGAAAACAGACCCAGTGTGTGCTCCATCCTCTGACCAGACACCCACCACTGTTCTCCCTAGAGTGGCCTTGGGCTTGGGCAAACAGACAGCTGACAAGCCTACACAGAGTTTCTGGGGAAGTGGCTTCTTCTTATTACTCGATGCTTTATTTTTATTTTTAATTTTCTTATCCATATCCTGCCCCGGGGAAGGGAGAATCTTCATGTACACTACGGTACTAAACTCTTGCAGTGGAACAAGCCGTAAAGAGTAGAATGTGTCATTCCTCAGTTTCTCTCGGGATGGGCTGGAATAAACACAACTATTTGTTTATAATCCTTTGGACTTACATTTGGAAATATTGGTTCATCTAAGGTGTATCTCATAGGTTTCATTATCCCCAATTAATGCATCAGGATGTTGTGGGGATGTTGTGGCTTGTGCAGCATCCCACTGCTGGTACTCAACAGCGAAACATGGCTGCATGAGCATCATTGCATTAGACTCTGTCTCTGGCTTTTACCTATAATTTTATAGATTAGGGGCTTAATCTTATATCTTCTCAGAGATTTTGCCTTGAGGTGTTTTATAAGGGAACTTGGATGGTGAGAACCTAGGGTACACATTCATTTCAATTTGGAGATTCCATTTCAAACGTCTGTGAGACGGTACAAGGATAGACTTATACTATGCTGTTGGTTTCAGGTCCGTTTACAGTCACCATTTTATCTCTGGCACTTAGATCTTTTTTCTACAATATCACAGCTGCCTCCTTTCCAGCACAATCATTTCCTGTCTCTTCTATGCCTGGGGAACTACATAAGGAAAGACAGAGGGGAGCACACAGAGTCTGTTCTTTCTCAAAGTTTAAGTGAACTGCCCCCTAGCTGAAAACCTCAGCCCTCCACACAGGCCCACCTCTTCCCCAGCATGGCTCTGCTGCAGAAGGGTTTGTCTGGGAAGGGCCCCTAAGTCCATGTCTGTTTGGTGACAGCTGTCCAAATGCAAGAGGTGTTATGCATTTGGAGAATGAAGTTATTTGGTTGAATTGATGGTGTGTGACCATGAGTGGCAGATGTCCGTTTTTGTGCTGGGCACAACACCCTCACATCCCTTGGTTTCCAAAGCAGACATGCTAGAAAGAGAGGAATTTGAAGCCAACACCATTTCTTCTTTGTAGGAAAGACGAGTATTGTTCTGAGTGTGCAAAGTCCTGCCATGAGGGTCTCTCCATCCCTAAAGCTAGTCCCCATTTTCTGCCTTCTCTGAAAGCCTTCCTGATTTTTCTCCTTGACCTCTTCACCCATGGGAGTCCAGAGGACCAGTAGGCACTGAAGTATCCCCCTTACACAGAGAAGAAACCACATCTCATCAGAGCCTTTCGTGTTGAATCTGCCCGAAGTGGAAGCTTCCCTTCAGAGCTGCAGTGTCTGCCTTGGCCTGATACAGGCAGAATGGGCTGTCCCGTGGGTTCTTCTGGGTGGAGTTGTATACACAAGGGACAGGGGCCAATGGAATCAAATGTCATTAAAATCTTACCATCAGGGCACATGCTCCACGTTCAGTACATCTTTCCAACAAGCTGGGTTATAATATATGGTCAATACTGTTGCCTACAGGGTTTCTCTCTCTCCTATAATGCCCCAAACTCACATCTTGAAGTTTACATATTCTAACCAATGAGATGAAAATGCACAAACATGCTCAGGCGAGGAGAAGGGAGTGATGTGTGCTGGAGAAGGTCAGAGATGCCCAGATTAAGCTTGCTGCTTCAGCCTCACAGAAGCATAAAGAAGGAGAGAGAGCCATAAACACATGTATGACCTTCATCGTGTATGACCTCATTAGAAAACAAGACCCAATCAGTGTCCTTGACTTTAACCATACATCATTAGCATTTCTTTCTTTTGAAAAAGAATGAGGTCGGGGTTAGGAGAAGTGGGTGTCTGTCCCCACTACCCTACCTGACCAAGCATTTTAGTCTTACACTTGGCCCCCTTTTCCAGGTTCTTACTGACATCGTCAAAGGGATATAAAAAGAGGAGAAAAGTCTGCATTAGCAGCAGATCTAGGGGAGAGTGCCATCCATGGGCAAGGTAGTCAAGGAATTTCTCCTAGAGTACCAAAGGAATCAAAATGAATGGGCTCAAGAAAAGCCAGTCGAAATCTCCTCCCTAAAATTACAGTAGAAAATACATAGAAAGTATCTTGCAAAACTCAATCATCATCAGCTGGTTTGGGAAGACACTGACTGGGGGCTGGAAGGCATCTGAGAAACACTGGACTCTGAATCTTTTTCCATTGCTTTCAAACTTTGCAGAGAGTGAGCAGAGCACCAGGAAAAAGGCCAGTGGTTATCACACTGTGTGCCTGGGATGGAGACAGGCCAAACAGAAGAGGTCAGATTCTAGGTGATGGCTAGTTTGGGAAGTTGCCCAGAATATCAGTATGATGGATGAATGATTGGACTACACAACTCTTCATGTGTCTTCTGAGAATATGTGATTGAATGAATTAATCCTAAGTTAATTCACTCTATATCCAAGTTCTAGACTCTGGTGCTCTAGGGATTCTGATCAGCTGTTCCAAGGGAATGACAGGGATATATACCAGAAATAAGCTTTCAGAGAGAGTGAGGGACTAGTATCAGTTATAACCCAACAAATTACACATAGCTGAGCACACACTGTACACTAGGTCAGGAAACTTTCAAGATAAAGAACAGATCATCACATTTTAGAGGGACTCAAAGTCAGGTAGGGAAGAAAGACACTTAATCTCGGGTACAGTGTGATTAAATGCTATAATAGACCATTGCTTAAAGTGCTTAGAAATATCGATGGAGGGTAATTAATCTGCCTCAAGGAAAGCTACAGAGAGAAAATGATTCTTTAACTGGGCCTTGAGTATTAACTCAGGGTATTAACTGGTCAGGCAATTGTGAGAAGAAAGCAAATAATCTGCTCTGGTTAGAACATGGGGTGAGGGAAGAGAATGGTCAGTCATTGACATGGGAAGGTTGGATGCAACCACGTTTGGATGACATGTTGAAGAATTTGTACTTCATTCTGCAGGAATTGGGGAGCCATTCAATCCATTTCTTAGAAACATCTTTCTGGCAACAGATGTTTCTGGCAATAGAGTCCAAATGGATTGAAGATTCTAAGCAAGACGGTAGAGTGAGTGCATCAGAGATCTCTACCCTCCGAACCAAACACATAGAAATGAGCAATAAAATGTTTTGAAAATAAAAAATATATAGACGTGCAACCAATAAGCAAACAACAACAACAATAACAAGAATCTCTTCCTCCCTAAAACTTTCCAAAAGACTTCCATGGACCAAAAGTACAGAGGAAGCCCACAGTATTAAGTGGAGGCCATGCCATTCACCTTGGAAGAGACAGGAATGTACCTTCCTATAGGAAATGGGGGTTGAATGTTGGCCCATGGTGGGAGTGAGGATCCTGTCTCTCTGCCCCCAACCAGGGGCTGGAATTGTGTACCTGACCCAGGCAAATCAGCATAACAGAAGGGGGAAGTGTGTGGTCTTTAGAGCCAGTCTTCATGGGGTTCCCAACAATGGGATCTTAGACAAGTTACTTATCCTCTCTGTGCCTCAGTTTCTCCAACTTTTTTTTTAAGTTTCTCCATCTGTAAAATGGAGATATTGATAGCATCTTCTTTATAATTCTTTTATGGAGATTAAATGCATTAAATATGTAAGTAGTTTACACCTTACTGGAACGTAGTACGAGCTTCCTAAGTGTTGGCCATCATCAGGGAAAAAGCTGGGAAAGCTCCGCCAGCCTGTCCAGGGTTGTGTCAAGAAACAATTTGCCTTTGGTGGTGGGAGGAAGTGGAGGAACTGGGACTAGACTATACTACATACTGTTGGTGGTGTATCCATTCTGGTTCCTAGTGATCACCATCCAAGATTCCAAAGATCTCAAAAGACACTCAAAATGAATAGGAATGGAACTGCATAACTTATCAGTCTTGCATAACTAAAACCTTGTACCCATTGACCAACATCCCCCTATTTAATGTACAGCGATGTGACTAACAGTACTGTATTGTATACTTGAAATTTGCTAGGAGGGTAGATCTTAAGTGTTCTCAGCGCGTGCACACACACACACACAGAAAATGAAAAGAGAGAAAAGAAAAAGAAAAAGACAACTATGAAGGTAATGGGTATGTTGATTGTGGTGATTATCTCACAATGTAGACATATATCAAAACATCAAGTTGTTCATCTTAAATATATATATTTTTTTTAATTTGTCAGTTATACTTCAATAGAACTGGAAAAGAAGCTAGTAGGAATAATAATTATTAACCATTCTCTGTTCCATGCAAGCTAATGAAGATTAACGGGTCCTTTCATGTTCTGTGCTTTGAGATTCTTATAGCAAAAATGTTATATGATCCTAAAGCAGAGATTTTTAATCATTTTTTTGTGCTGTGGGCCCATGGGACCTGTAAACTCCTTCTCAAAACAATGTTTTTAAAGGCATAAAATAAAATATATAAAGGAAACTATAGTGAAATACAGTTATCAAGATACAAAAAGAAACCCAAATCTGAAATATGGTAATATATGTGCTTTTAATTAACACATTAAATAAAAACGATCCAACAGTGGGCCTACTAACTACCTTAATTTCAAGGTGAGGAAAAGCATAAATAATATGTTTATACACCTGCAACAACAGTAAAATGAAATGAAAATATCTGTGATTTTTATTAGTGATAAAGGCAGGGATATGAGTAAGAATTATATTCAGAATTTAAATATTCACCTTTAGCTTAAGAATCAAGTCCCACATAAGGCTTTCATGAAATTATTTCCAGTGTGGACCCGACAGATTCTCTGCATCTGATGGCGGTTGGAGATGTCCCATAACTACAGAGAAGGTGATCAATAAATATTTATCAATGAGTGAATGAAACTGATCTACCAGAGAAGCAAGCAAAGGAAAGTATTCTCTCCCACCCATGCATTCCCTGTTTGTCCTCCTCCTTATTCCTTTTCACCGCACAAATATTCAAGTATTTATTGGGCAGCTCCATGAATGACATCATCCTGGGATCTGTGGATGACACCGTGAATGAATGAGATGTGCATCTGGCCCTAAAAGAGGACATAACCTGGAAGGTATGATGGGAACCCAGAAAAACCTCACTTGTTTTCAGCATGGGACTATTTTTTTTATCGATTGCCTCTTTTTTCCTTGAGAGCTTCTATAACACCTGGGAAGCCATCAAGACGAATTTCAAAGTTGGCAATAATGAAAGAACAGCCAGGTTGCAGTATCTGAAAAAGAAACCTGTCACACACAGGGCTTGTTCAAACCACACAATTTGCCAAGCTGACTTTGGAAGAAGTAGGTCAGTTTGCAGAGTGAGCTGCCATAAGATTCTGCAAACAGCTGCCGGAGCTGGAACCTACGTTTGCTAGGGGAAAAAAAACACAGATGGGACCTCTTTAAAATATTTCATATAGTGGTGCTTGCTATTGAAATTTTTGAAGATTGTTTTACAAGATGTTTCCCTACTGACTTAGGGAGAAATTTGGTCACTTCGCCCACATTTGATAACATCAAAGTGGGTATGCAAAGTTCCTTCTCGATGTTACCGCTAGACTTTCCATAGACCCTACTCTGCTGTTGGTTGAAGGAAGCTGCTCCCGAAGTACGGATGTGGTACTGGTTGGTTGTAGAAGAGATCTTTCCTCCTGTCACAGTGGTCCCTGGCCTGTCAAGTTCATGTCCACAGCAGAGCAGATAATCCTCCCTACTTTCCATTATCCTGGTAGGGAAGCCCAGGATGTAGACTCGGGGTTGACAAACTGTGGCCCGAGGGCCAACTGCCTGTTTTTATCATGGGCTGACTTAATTCAAACTTACCTCTACTCTTTTCATCTTAAACCCTATAAAGATGCCAGAGGGCATTAAAATCTGCTCCGTCGAAAAAGTTTTTTATGTTGTTGAAGGTACAGGTGAAATAAGACAGGTCCATAAATAACTATAACACAAAGATCAAAGTTGTAGGAGAGAGACAGAGAAAAATACTTTGGGAGCTCAGTGTGGGAAAAACTACTTTAGACTTAGGGAACAGAAAAAGCTTTACAGAAAAAAAGAGGTATTTAATCCAGGCTTTGAAGCATGAATAGAATCTGAACAAGAACCTTATGAAAGGGATCAGAATCACAGATCCCATATGATCTGTGAGGACCTGGGAAAATCACCCAATGTCTTGGATCTTCCACATTCACCTATCTATGCATCCAATAAAGATTTGTTAATTTTCTGCTAAGTCATAAGCATGGGATTATGGAGATCAAAACATAGGGATGTAACTCCTCTTCTCTCAATTTCCAAGGTCTTGCTGAAAATGACTCAACAAGTATACAAAGACATCTCTAAGGGCAAGGAGGGAAGATGGCATGCATATGTTACAAACTTCAAGGGATTTCTCCTAGATTTAGAGAAGTAGGACCACATTAAAACAAGTGTGGTGGTTAATTTTATGTGTCAACTTGACTGAGCTAAGTGATGTCTAGATTGCTGGTAAAACATTATTTCTGGGTGTGTCTGTCACGGTGTCTCTAGAGGAGATTAACATTTGAATCAGTAAACTGAGCCGAGAAGATCCGCCCTTACCAATGTGGGTGAGCATCATTCAATCTGTTGAGGGTCCAAATATGGCAAAAAGGCAGAGAAAGGGTGAATTCTTTCTCTCTCTTCTTGAGCTGGGACATCCATCTTCTCCCACCCTTGGCCATCTGAGCTCCTGGTTCTCAGGACTTCAGATCCTGGGACTTACACCAGCTGACCCCCTTTCTCAGGCCTTAGGGCTCTGACTGAATTACACTCCCAGCTTTCTTGGTTCTCCAGCTTGCAGATGGTGTATCGTGGAGCTTCTCAGCCTTCATAATCGTGTGAGCCAATTCCCATAATAAATCTCCTCTTATATCTCTCTATATATCCTATTGGTTCTGTTTCTTTAGAGAACCCGACTAATATAGGAAGGCAGAGAAGGCCGCGAGAGATGTGGAAATTTAGAAGAACACTATGCTGCTCTTCAAATGTGGGGAGGTGATGTCTAGGGGAAAGGATAAGCCATGGTATGTAGGGGAAGTACTACACATGAATTTCATTCATCAGTCAAGAGGCAGCTGCTTCCATGGTCAATGGTAACATCCAACAGGAAGCCGGAAAACAAGCCTCCTCCATGACATGGTATGATTTCCCTGATTGAGTGGCCAGTATCACTGGAAAAGTCAGTAGAGCCACAGTATCTACTTGAAGCAGAGGTCAAGTTTCATAGAATATAAAATAAATATATAAAATATATCATTGGTGCCTAGCTCAGTAGCTTTACCAAATACAAAGAAAAAACGAGGCAGAGAGCTCCTATAGCACCTGGATTCCTATCCAGTCCAAACCAATTCATAGAATCCATTAGATCTGTAACTGATAATGAAAAAAATTAATGCTATACAAGCGTCCAGGTGGACAGTGAAGAACTTATGGAGATCTCTCACACTATCTTTCACAAATATTAGGCAAGAAATATCTTCATCAAGGCTAAAAAATAAGATAAAGAAACAACTTGAGTCCCACGGAAAGATATTTCAACATAAAAGAGGAAAGAAAATATAGGGGCGCCTGGGTGGCTCAGTTGATTAAGTGATTTTGGCTCAGGTCGTGATCTCAGGGTCGTGGGATCAAGCCCCGTGTTGGGTTTCTCAGTGGGCATGCAGCCTACTTAATATTCTCTCTCTCTCCCTCTCCCTTCCTTACCCCCCCTTTTCCTTTCTCTCTAAAAAAAGGGGGGGAATATAGATTCAAAAGAAGATATTTTCCAAAAAAATAAGTTTTAAAACATTTTAGATAACATGTATTTTCTACTGTCTATGAAGTCAAAATAGAAAAATAGGATATCACAGTAGTCTATGATGAAAAGTTGTAGCGTGAGATAAAGAGAAGATATAAGGAAACCAATAATGCAGAATTTTAAATTACATTAGAAAACTAAATCAGTGGTATTTAGGGAGCTCTAGAATGCAGAATCCAAGAAAAGGCAATGAAAACAATGAGAGAATTTTACAGCTTATGTCTAGAGGAAAGAGAATAGAGATTCATGATGTTATTTGTTGGGAGAAAAAGAAGGGAATGAATGTTATATAATAATCAAAGACAGGGCGCCTGGGTGGCTCAGTTGGTTGGGCATCTGCCTTTGGCTCGGGTCATGGTCCCAGGGTCCTGGGGTCAAGCCCCGTGTAGGGCTCCCTGCTTGGCGGGGAGCCTGCTTCTCCCTCTGCCTGCAGCTCCCCCTGCTTGTGCTCTCTCTCTGTCAAATAAATAGGTGAAATCTTTTTAAAAAAAATAACCAAAGACAAAATTGAATACAACACTCCTGAACTGAAGAAAGAACCAAACCAGCCAGTGTACTGGTTTCAGCTAGTTGTGGGCAAAACAGAAAGAAATGAACTCTGAACTATCTTCATACTTCATTTAGGATAAAGAAAGAATTCTAGGAGTATAAAGTTTGTATAAAAATGGTTACCTATGAAGGCAGGTCATGGGGTTCACAGGGCATTTTTTTTTTAATGTGTCCCTCATGTTCCCTTTCCTTCCCTCATTCTTAAAAAAGAAGACATCTGTCTAGGCTCAGAAGTTCATAAAAATACCACGTAGGGGCACCTGGGTGGCTCAATCAGTTAAGCGGTTGCCTTCGGCTCAGGTAATGATTCTGGGGTCCTGGGATCAAGCCCCGAGTTGGACTCCTGGCTCAGCGGGGAGTCTGCTTCTCCTTCTCCCTCGGCACCTCCCCCCCTGCTCATGCTCTCTCTCTCTCAAATTAATTAATTAATTAATTAATTTTTTAAAATACCACATAAAAACTTTTTTTCCTGTTTACTTTTGTGGTATCTAAATCCCATCCATCCATCCAACAAATATGTATTGAGCACCTAGTCAGTGCCAAGTAGTGTTCTAGACTGCAGATATATCTGCAAACGGAAGAGACTATGGACAATAAATACAATATATTGTGTGTGAGAAGTGCTATGCAAGAAAAACAAAGCAGACTAAAAGAACAGAGAGTGGAGGAGAGAACAAAGAGCTCTTCCCTAAGAAGCTGGCCTTTGCACAGGAACCCAAATCAGTCGAGGAAACAATCCAGGCAAATATGATGGGGAAGAAGGAACTGTAAGTACAAATGACTTAATCTGAAATGTGCTTGTCTGGGGCATTTGTAGAAGAGCAAGAGACCAGTTTGGCTGAAGCAGAATGAGTGAGGGGAGAGGGCTTAGGATAGGAACTCAGACACAGGTAGGTAGAAGTTAGACCATGAGGGCTGTGAGACAATGTAAAGAGATTGAATTTTATTTCATTTTATTTTTTTAAAGGTTTATTTATTTATTTGAGAGAGAGAGAGCGAGCAGGGGGAAGGGGCGGGGGGGGGGAGAGAGAAATTCAAGCAGACTCCTTGCCGAGCTTGACCCTGACCTGGGGCTTGATCTTACTATGAGATCATGACCTGAACCAAAATCACGAGTCAGAGGCTTAACCAACTGAGCCACCCAGGGGCCCCAGGAGATTGAATTTTATAGCTGAGCGAGATGGGGACCAACTATAGCATTTTGAGCAGAGGAGTGACATGATCTGACTAACTTTTTAGAGGAATCTCAGTGGCTGCTGTGTGAAAGATATGGGAGGCAGGCAAGGGGAGCAACAGGAGACCATTAGGGAGCCATTGCGAAGGTCCAGGAGGGAGATAATGGTGGGTGGGAGCTGATAAGAGTTTCCCAAACCTCCAACTAAAGTCAGAGTGCAGAGCTCCTTCTGTCAAATCCTCAGTTTCTATTCAGCTCCTTCCTCATGAACCACTATCCTCTAAAGTGACATCTTCCTTCTGTCCCCACTGCCAGGTTCCACACATCTCTGAATTGAAATTCTACCAATAAACCAATGGTTGCTGTCAAGTGATGCTACTAGATTCTTACTATCTTCACTCCTGGAGCTTTTCTCATAGAGGGAACACCTCCACAAATTCAACCCACTTCAAGTCTCCTCTCAGATTTGCCCACTCCATCTGAATGTGGAAATATGCTGGGCGGTCCATAAAGGGTGGTTGACCGGTTGTCTGATCATTACAGCCATCTGTCTCTGAGCCAGGAGAGATGCTGGGCTGATAAAAAGTTACTTTACTTTTTTTTTGGTGTTCTTGCTTTCATGAATCAACAGGAACAGAAATCCAAGCAGGTCTTATGTTTTACTAATTCAGGTCCAAAATTTACCCTATAACTGAAATAAATTCTTCCCAGATTTGGGGCATTACAGATTTTCTCAACCCTCTCTTTCTCCTGTAAATAGTCATATTCAGTTTTTGTTTTTGTTTTTGATTTTTTGTAGTTTTTAGAGAGAAGAAAGGAGAGCCAGTACCTAAAGCTGTTAGCCATTCACCATTTTAAAACAGATGTTCCTGAGACCGTACTTACCAGTACTGAGTCAGATAATAGAGTGTATCCCACTGCAGTAAGGGACTACAAGAATGGCAGCAATTATCACTGTTACAAGCATTTTCACAACAGAATGAGTTTTCAAAACAGGAATTAGACATACATGACTAATTAATTAGGGAATGTAGTTTGTATCACGTGGTCCACTAGAGTTATAACAAAATCTCTATTTCCTACAAAGGGGGATAAAAGCTGTTGTGTAGACTAGAGACACACACTTGCTTTGCTTTAGAGGTTGGCTGTGCTTTGTAAGTGGCATTATTTTGTTTATGCTTGGTTGTTGTACATCAATCAAAACTTCAAACCCAAGGTCAGGGATGATAGAGGAACACAAGAAATAGCTGAGTACATAGAATGAAGAACATATAAGGAAGTGTTTAGGTCTGGTTGTGTCACTTTTGATTTGGCATTTTTGCTTATAATAACAAAAATACACTCAAAGCATTATTCTTTACATACCTGAAGGACAAAAAAAAAAAATGTTGTAAATCTAAAACTCTCTAGCTCCATGATTACTTTTTTCCCCAATGGACTTTACATTTACAATGCATTTTTGAAATTTTACAATGTGTTTAAAACAAAGGATTTCAGTTGTAGGAAAACATACTGTACATTGTTCTAGAACTTCTCGCCAACATAATAAAACAAGAAAATGGAAATTATCAGTATATATTTGGAAAAGCAGAGGCAAAGTTGTTATTTTTAAATAAGAGGTAAGTCTACCTTAAAACCCCATGAAAATCAACTTTAAAAATATTAGGATTAATATGAAAGTTCAATAATGTGGCCAAACACAAGACAAATATTAAAAAAAAAAAAAGACCTTCATATATGCCTGAAAAAATAGTGAGAAAATTGAACTGTGCCATTCATATGATGACCTAAAAATAAAATGTCTAGGAATAAATTTAACAAATAAGAGTAGAATTCTTAAAGGAAGAATTGGTCTTGATAAAGGAAGACCAAAAGAAACAAAGTCAGATAATGAAGAGACATACCAAGTTCTTGGGTAGAAAGATGGAATTTCAAAAAGATTTCTATCTAATTTCCTGAAATTAGTCTAAAATTTAGGGCTATCCCGATACAAACACCAAAATTGTTTTTAGAGCCTAGGAGATTGACAAAATAATTCAAAAGCTCATTTGTAGGAAGATTTAGGACTACAGCCAAGAATATTTTGAAAAAGAAATGCAATGTGATATAATTTAGGTATTAAAGTGTATGATGGAGGGGCTCCTGGGTGGCTCAGTCGTTAAGCGTCTGCCTTCAGCTCAGGTCATGGTCCCAGGGTCCTGGGATCGAGCCCCACATCGGGCTCCCTGCTCAGCGGGAAGCCTGCTTCTCCCTCTCCCACTCCCCCTGCTTGTGTTCCCTTTCTCGCTGTGTCTCTCTCTGTCAAATAAATAAAAATCTTTTAAAAAAATAATTGAAAAAAATAAAGCATATGATGGAGACATACACTATTGAAACAGTATCATGCGTATAGAGACCCACAGAGTTTTTTTTTTTAACAGAACAGAAAGCTTAGAAATAGATTTAAGTACAAATAAGTATTTATTACAAAAGGATGTTAGCATTTTAAATGAGTAACAAGATGATAGATTATTCAGCAAATTACTCTGAGGCAAATGGTTAACTATTTGTAAACAAAGTTTCAATTCCTAATGAATATTGTGCATCAAAATAAATCCCAGATAGATTAAGGCATTAAATGAAAAAAGTTAAAACATAAGGCTGCATGAAGAAAGTGTTGGTAAATATGTAATATAAAATTTAGTTAGGGATGGTCTTCCAGAGTCTAACACTATTTCAGTTTACTAATAACTCCATACCAGCTGTTAGATATTTTGAATATCACTTCTATTGGAGATTCACATATAGTTGAGGTGGTCAGTGACCTGGTTAGTCTAGGTTTCAGAACATTATTTATGAGAGAGACGGAGAAGCTCCCCAGAAAGTGATTCAATCATTGGGAAAATATCAAGTATGATCAACGTGACCCAGTATCTAGGCATATTGATTAGCGTTAAGGCTTGCATGGGATCCAGCATGTTGGCGATCACCAGATTTTGTCCCTATGTAGCCATGTGGACTGATTATTAGGGTCTGAGTAGAGACACCTGTGCATAAAAACTGGAAGAGTCTGTTTCACCGAAACTTACAAAATATTGTGACACCAGCAGCACCACTTTGGTACCATTTATAACAGAATGAAACACAAAGTGGATGTGTGTGTGGGAGGGGAATTGATAGATATGTTTTCAGTCAGGCTAGACTACAGGAATCTACAATAATAAATGATCCCAAATCTCAGTGACTTATAACAACAAATGTTTATTTCCTACTCTCGTGATATGTCCATCATTGCTCAGCTGCAGTTCTGAGTTCTACCACATCTTTATCCAGGAGTCAGGCTAATAGAGCAGCCTCTATTGGGGGTCATTCCAGCTCCCGTGGCACAGGGAAAAGAAACATGGTAACCGCACACTCTTTCAGAGTTCCCCTCGGAAGCGACACTTCCGGAAGCGACATTTCATTGGCCTACGTGAGCCATGTGACAAAGCTTGATGTCAATGGAATGAGGAGGTACAACCCTCCCAGGAGGTGGGGTATCATTTGGCAGAGGAAAGCAGAGGAACATTTGGTGGGTCATTAATTCAATCTAACACACCCATCATCTCAAAGATGACCTTGTTGCACCTGGAGCCAAGGAGGTCCTAGACACTCCCAGTCCGTTTAGGAAATTGCCCTCTGGCCCCAGACCCAGCAAGACCCCAAGTTTTTCTAGAAGCCATCAGCTTGTTCTTCCCTTTGTGAGGTGTACGCTCAGCCAGTGGAGCAGATGTTGGCTGCCAAGGTGGTGCCAGGCCCCAGTGTGATGGACAGCTCCTCTGTTTTGTTTACTCTTCCAGGCAGGGTGATAAATTCTCCTCCTAATCAGGTTCAGTGTTTCTCACTCTCCGGCTAATGAATGATTCACTGAAGTTAGTGGCTAAGAACAGCATGCTGTACCCTGCTCTGCCTTTGTTATGCAAAGTCATGCCCTCACTATCTCCCAAACACAAAACCAAGTTCCCGAGGATGGCGTGGATAGATGATGGAGTGTACAACAGCCTCCGGTAATTTGTTCACAGTAATTCAGGCCAGTATATTCTGTCAAGTCTGCTACTGAATACATTTGGTTTCACTTGCTTGTGGGACAATGGAGCTTGGAGGGGGCCCTCTGAGGTTGATCTGCAATAAAACCCCGAGAGTTCCTGAGCTGTCAGTCCAAGAGACTTCACAGAGCTAGTGTTCTGAGCCTTCCCACTGGGTCCAGAGAAGCCTCAACTCTAGGGGGAATCCCAGGAGGTAACTCCACAAGAACCCCAGCCCTTGATTGACTCAAGCCAGGGAGAGAAATTAAACTGAACACAGAATGGAGAGATTTGCTTTTCTTTTCCATCCAGGCCATGCATTCCTCTCCCCCACCAAATTCATATTAAAACAAAGACCAGTCAAAAAGAGTTGGCATCCGAGAACCCTAGTGAGTGGGGCACAGAAATGCCCCTGGCTGGGTGGCTGATTCTCTTGGGGGCAACAGTATAACCCAATGTTGTGAATATGTAAGGGGTCTGAGGATGCTATTTGGGAAAGTGTTTGTACCCACGGCGATGAGGAGAGAGCCCTACAGTGAAAGTACAAATAAAGCACAAAATCAACTGGGTGGAAGAGCTGTGCTCACACAAACTGATTCTTTTGCCACCTATAACCTGAGAATTAAGAGCCCATTTCACCTGATGGGCAGGCTAAGTCAGAGTACTCCTCCTGGTCCTCACCTGGAGCCCAGGTACAGCCTTGCACGGTCAGGGGCAACCCTGAGAATAACTGGCAGGAAGATTGGTGGTCTCTGGACATCAGCTGCCCAGCTGGTACAACATTCAGGACGTGTCCTTGGGAGAAAATCCATCAGGGTCAGCCTTGGTGTCGGTGACAAAAAACATGCTGAAATTAACTAACCTGCACTGGCAAGGAAAATGCATTTTTAGAACTTTGCCATAAGCACCGAATGAGCCCACCAGAGAGACGAGGAAAAGAATGTCGATACAAATGTGCAGGGCTATAGCTAATTTACTTTCCACCTGGGCTACCTTGGTCAAGGATAAGTAAGGGGGATAGTTATTTTAAGTGCCGTGGGTAAAGATACCAGCCTAAAAACTTGAGAATGCAAGAAATATCTTTTTTTGTGTGTGTTCTACAACAATCTCTCTCCCCAAGTCTCTGGTCCCCCATCAATGGCATCAGAAAACCTAACTAACTCCAATTCTTCCTGTGGAGTACCCCCTCTCAGGGTAGGGTTTTGATGTTATGCTGCATGAAGGCATCAGTGAGATGGATTTTAGGCTTTCACTTTCAGGTCTTCACAGTGTGTTGTCTCCCATGGGGCCCTTTGGATTCAGGGGCTCTTTGCTACTTTGTTTTCATGCTCAGAGTGAGGTTGCCCCTGGTCCCACCTGCCTATTCACACCGTGGATCCTGTATCAGTCTGGGTTCTCCAGAGAAACAGAAACAAACAGGATATATAAAGATGCACAGAGACAGATGTATTATAGGGGATTGGTTTACACAATCATGAAGGCTGAGAAGTAGCAGGATCTGTCACCTGTAAGCCAGGGGCTCAGGGAAACCAGTGGTGTAACTCCAGCACCCAGCTGAAGGCCTGAGAACCAGGGGAGCTGATGTCTGAGCATCCCTCAGCCCAGTCAATGACACGTAAAATTAACCATATATTGGGGCGCCTGGGTGGCTCAGTTGTTTGAGCGACTGCCTTCGGCTCAGGTCATGATCCTGGAGTCCCGGGATCGAGTCCCGCATTGGGCTCCCTGCTCAGGGGGGAGTCTGCTTCTCCCTCTGACTCTCCCTCCTCTCATGCTCTATCACTATCTCTCTCAATAAATAAATAAAAATATTTTTAAAAAATTAACCATATATTATGTATATCTGTATCTGTATCTGTATCTATAGCTCTAGGATGCCGGTATCTGTGTCTACATAGTCGACCTCTAAATCTGTAACTATGTATCTATACATGAGTGTTTGTGTATTCTTTTAAACATACAGTTGACCTTTGGATTTGTGTGACATTTCTTCTTTTAACAGACATAGCATAGTACTGTACACACAACATGACTGCAACTTACTTTTTCAGTTAACAATATGTGTAGAAGATAGGCCCAGAGAGACACATATAAATCTACTTGGTTTGCTTAATAGCTGGATGGCATTCTATTGCATGGATATTCCATGGTGTAATTAACTGTTCCACCGCTGCTGTAGATTTCATTCATCTCTATTGATATGTATCTCTTTGTGTCCATGTATTATTTCTCTAGATATCTACCCAGGTTTCTTGGTAAAGGGTTTCTTGGTAGATGCATTTCTTAAAAGAAAAATATACTGTGGAATTGCTTTCTAGAAAAGTTTTACCAAATCGATCTTCTACCAACAGTGCATGGAAAGGCTCTTCAGCATGCACTTCGATTGCCTCAACTTTACTCTTCTACTGGGGGAAAAAACCATGAAATGTCTTTGTTGTTTTATTTTCCATTTTCTAGATTACTAGTAAGATTAAACATCTTTCCATTTGCAATTCTTTTTGTGCATTGTCTGTTTATATGGTCTGCCCAATCTTCTATGAAGTGTTAGCAGTTTTGTCTTACTAATTTTTGAGAAATCTTGATATATTTGGGTATCAATCCTTTGGTTATTTTTTTCCAGCTTTATTGAGATATGATTGACATAGGTAGGACATGGTGTAAATTTCAGGTGTGCATCATGTTGATTTCATGCACTTAGCTACCACAAGATGTTACCACCCCGAATTAGCTAACACCTCTGGCACATATTTTCATATGTTTTAATGTAACTAATTAGTGGTCCTTTCATTTCGGCTTGAAGAGCTCTCTCTTTTCAGCATTTCTTGTAAGGCAGGTCTAGTGGTAATGAACTCCCTCAGCTTTTGTTTGTCTGGGCAAGTCTTTACCTGTCCATTTGGGAAGGGTAGCTTTGCCATGTATATTTAGCTTTTCAGTTCATCTAGAATTTACCTTTTGAGTCTGAGAAAAGGTAGGTATCTGCTTTTTTTTTCTTTCCAAAGGGATAAATAAATACTATTTGTTGAATAACTCATTCTTCTCTACCATTTTGAAAATGCTGCTTTTATAATATACTGAACCGCCCCCCTCCCCCATACCCACATGAACCTTTTCTAGGCTCTCTATTCTACTCCATTGATATGTTTGGCTATCTTGGTACCAAAACACATTGTAATAGGTTGTAGCATTTGAGGAGGATTTCCTGGAGCTTTGAGGTACCAAAGGGAATCTCCATACGTGTAACTGACAGAAGGACTGGCCTCTCTCATGCATGCTAGATCTCTCCTTGGGAACTCTGACTCATCCCTTTCCTCCTTTCTGAGGTTAGGAGAAAGAAGCTTGTGCTTACCTCTGGAAGAGCTTCTGGCTTTTCCATAGCTCAATGATTGGCCTAAATTTGCTAATAATCCCAGAAAGAAGGGAGAAAATTTCCCTCATCTTCTCTGTCTAGGTCTGCCTCTCAAATCCTCATGTGGCTCAGCCCTTCCCAGGATGACTGTCCACGCTGGGCCAACTCCATCTTATGCATGTGAGCACGTGGTCTTCTGGATGGCCTCCCATGTACAGTTACACAATGGTCTGTTATTTTAGCGTGTCTGAGTGTCTGGTATTAAATATATCATGTGTGATGTCACAGCCCAGGTGGTTTTAGAATGTGCCACATCCAGCTCGTTACCGTTCAATTTCTTATCAAGACTTGTCTAGACTCCAGGACCATCCTGCTGTCCATTTATCCCTGGACTTTATATTACAGCTTTTTGTTTCTGAGTCTGCTGCTAGCTATGGGCTCTTGTAAGGCAGGGATAGCATGTTATGAACCTTTGAATTTCCTTGGTCTATTTCCAGTGTTTAGCACAGAGTCTGGCACAAATTTTTTTTTTATATTACAATAACATTTGTCTCAATGGATTGGATAATTAGCATTGTCACACATTCCCTCCAACATCATGCTAATTACATAAGGCTTTTTTGAGCCCTATCATGCATCCCACAATTTCCATTTGCTCCTTTGCCTCCCCCATGATGCCACTGTGTAATTTCTTTATCTCAGTATTCGCTCGATTGTCTGCGTGACCCCCGTGTCTGTCCCCATTAGCGTCTTTTACATTAAATCAGATATCTGCGTCAGCTCAAGAGGCTCTTTGCAGCTTGATCAGTGAGCAATGGATCAGACAGATGAACGGTTGATTTAATTGGCATGAAATAACCAAGCCATCTGTTCCATGGAGTTGATCTTTTAAGTGTTACTCTCTTGTCTGCTCTGAAATGTCTTGGTCACTTGGAAAGACCATGCATGTCAGGTGGCAGGGCACAAAAGATGGTTGCTTTAAGACAGAGAGCAAGGGCTTAAGGGAAATTGAAGAATTTTATGCTGCTCTCTTTTACCTGGCTTTATCTTTCTTCATAGCACTTATTAGTATCTGCTGTATTACATATTCACTTGTTTCTCTGTCTCTCTCCGTAGAGGCTAAGCACCAAGAGAGCAGGGACTTGTCCTCTATGTTTCCTGCTGAGGCCAGGGCCTAGAATAGATGACCTACCTTGATTTGGGCACCAAAGAGGTCTGCTCAGCTCCCTCATGGGTTTAATGCCGCTGCAACTTGGTGTTACAAAGATCCATTGGGAATACCAGGTAGATGGAAAGAGGGTGCAGAGAGTGCAGGAAGGAGTCTAAAATCCAGTTTGGCAAGTAGAATGCCTACAGTGAACTCGATTTTTGTGTAGAATGGCCTTGGGATCCAAGGGTCCAATCTACAGGAACAGGGAGGGGAGGAACAGCAGTGGTGTGGGTTGGGGAAGCTTGATGAGGTGGCCCTTGGGAATGTTATTTAACCTTTCTGAACTTGGGTATCCTCCGTAAAATGGGGATAGTATTTGCCACCTTCAATTTATGATGATTAAATGAGATAATGTACATGAAATAATTGTCAGCACTTACAATACTTATTACATGCCAGGTAATATTTTAAGGGCTTTATATATACTGACATAAAACAACCCTCTGAGTTAGGAACTGTTATTATCCCCAGCTTATCCAGGTAGGGAAACTGAGGTATGGAGAGGTACCCACGTTCTCTTCTCTAGAATGTGGTAGAGCTAGAATTTAAACCAAGGCTGGTTCCAGAGTCCACGAGAGCCCGGTATAGAATGGTAACAATGAGTGTTTCAATCTGTAAATCCCCGACTTCTTCCCACTTGTCTAGATTGCTGAGCTGGCAAGTAAGACAGGATTCAAGTAGGTTATAAAACTGCAAAGCTGGGTTATGTGTCTGGGTCAAGGCAGGTAGCCTGTTCCTACATCCGGGAACAGAGGTTAAAGTGAACAACTAAGGAGTTAGGTCCAGCTTCTAAGGGCTCTGGGACAAGACTCCAGTCCAGTGGGAAATGTGCATAGGAATCAGGGCAGAACTGGGTGAACGCGGGGCCAAGCACGGGGAGTGTGTGAGTTTGGGGCTCACCAGCCTGAAGATGATACTCTGCCAGGCCAAGCCGCCTGACAAGCCACGACCTCGAAGACAATAACCCTGTGGTCAGGCAAGGCTGGGCCCACCCTGTTCTCCACAGCAAGAGGTCATCTCTCCTGCCTTCATCAAGTCTGTCTGCTATTTATTCAGCACAATGGCCAAAGCCGCCTTCCTGGGCCAGTAGATTCCCATGGCACCCGTGATTTTGAGACAGAAGGTGTTCCCAGGGCAGACAAGGATGTAGTCTACAGAGGACAGCGTGTTTCACGCAAGGAAAAGGAAAACAGCAAAATGTTTTCTTTTCGTCCAATAAATATTTCTGTAGTACTCCGTTGCTGGGCCAAGCACTGTTCTAAGAAAATGGGTGCATATTAACTCATTTAATCCCTTCAAGTACCCAGCATGGTAGGTTCTTTTATCCCTTTTACAGTAGATGAGGTCAGGGCTGGAACCGGTTTGACACCCACAGAGCTTCCTTTGCTGGTCCTGATGTCTTTGGAAAGTGTTCCAGGCTCCGTTTCCAGAAGATGCTTGATCCTTTTCCTTTGTTCTAGTCTCTCCCTCCTCTTCCTTCTCAATTTTCAGTGACAACCCTTCCCTCCAGACCTGGTTTTTGTTTTCTTCCATACATCCAAAGCTTTTTTTTTTTTTCTAAAGATTTTTATTTATTTATTGAGAGAGAGAGAGAATGATAGAGAGAGAGCATGAGAGGGAGGAGGGTCAGAGGGAGAAGCAGACTCCCCACTGAGCAGGGAGCCCGATGCAGGGACTCGATCCCGGGACTCCAGGATCATGACCTGAGCTGAAGGCAGTCACTTAACCAACTGAGCCGCCCAGGCACCCCACATCCAAAGCTTTATTTACCCATTCACGCAGTTACTGAACAGCTACCTTGTTGTCACATGCTGTTCTAGGCACCCCCGACCCTGCCTTCTTGGGGTTCACATTGCGCTGGTGGAGGGCAACGATGGAACAAATAATCACTTACACACCCCCAACTCATCTCAAACAATAGTAAGTGCTACGAAGGAGATAAAACAGACCGATATATGGGCGCCTGGGTGGCTCAGTCGGTTGAGCGACTGCCTTCAGCTCAGGTCATGATCCCGGAGTCCTGGGATCGAGCCCCACATCGGGCTCCTGGCTCAGCAGGGAGCCTGCTTCTCCCTCTGACCCTCCCCCCTCTCATGCTGTTTCTCTCTCGCTCGCTCTCTAATAAATAAATAAATAAAATCTTTAAAAAAAATAAAAAAATAAAAAAAATTAAAAAAAAATAAAACAGACCGATATGAGGGGCGCCTGGGTGGCTCAGTCGTTAGGCATCTGCCTTCAGCTCAGGTCATGATCCCAGGGTCCTGGGATCGAGCCCCGCATCGGGCTCCCTGCTCCGCGGGAAGCCTGCTTCTCCCTCTCCCACTCGCCCTGCTTGTGTTCCCTCTCTTGCTATGTCTCTCTCTGTCAAATAAATAAAATTAAAAAAAAAAAAAAAACAGACCGATATGAGAGGGACAATCAGGGAAGTCTTCTCAGAGGAGATGATATTTGGGCAGAGATTTGAGTCATGAGAGGGGAGAGATGATATCAGAATGCAGGGGAAGGAGAATTTCAAGTGAAGGAGACCACAGGTGCAGATTTCCTGAGGCGAGGATGAAGTTGCTATGTTCCAGACATGGAGAAGAGGGAGCGCTCTGGGCATGTGGGGTTTGGCATGAGGCAGGATGGAGAGAGGCAGCTCATGAACAGCCTTGTAGAGCACATTAAGGAGTGGTCAGTTGTTTGGTTCTCACTTTTCCATCTTGACTGTGTGGCTTACTAATCTCTTCTAGAAAAAGAGGTATAGGGGAGTCTGGTCCCCAAATATAACAGTCCAGCAGTTGAAAGGCTTACTTTCCCCTTCCAAACTTGGCTTATCCAGTCCAGCTTTAAATAGTAGAGGTTAATACTTTTTGCTTGAGTGTAGGCACCAATTTTTCTCAGGAGGACGCTATGTCTGGAAACATCCAACGGTTTATCCAGTTCCTCATGGAAAGCTCTTTAAAGACAGTAAGTTAATTACTCTGTTTAGTAATGAGAATAGAGTTTTATCAAGACTTCCTTTAAGGAGGGACGGTAAGAAGCCCTATATTTGGGAAGGTTGCTGCAAACCCCAATAGGTGGGGTGACCACCAAATATTATGATTGTTGTCACGACTTGGCTGATATTCTATTTGAGAAAGTTACAAATCATGATCATCTCCAATCCTGTGCTTTTCAGTCTCTGGATGCCTCTTGCCATTAGAATCTACCCACTCTTCAGCGTTCCCAGATCCATCAACCCAACTAAGAATCAGACTTTTACAGGAAGCCAAGTTGTGGTTTGTGTTTAAGGAGATGCTGGATCTCATTCCATTGTTCTACGGTTATTCTAGGAGACAAATATATAGAAAGAACACACCACACAGATGCTGCATACAATTCAACCATTCTAGTATACAAATATGGAGAGAGCACACATAAGGAGATCCTAGATCCAATCCAACCTTTCCAACATACATATAAAATCTATTTAATGATATAATAAATATTATATTTATGTAAACATTATCTACATATATCGATCAATATCTATCTATCTGTAGAGAGAATACATCCAATCACTCTAGTAGACAAATATATATACAAAGAGAGCACACTAAGAGATGCTGGGTCTACTTCAACTGGTGTAATATACAAACGCACAGAGAGAGCACACTGATGCGCATTTGCTCTAGAACCTCCAATCCATTCTCCACACGGTAGCACGGGCGATCCCATGAAAACACAAAGCTGGTTACGGATCAGAAGTTACACGAATCCTATAAACATGTAGGGATCAGATGCTAAGAAATCTCAATTTCGTTGCCATCCAGGGACACGGCTGGCAAATGGCAGCTTCCATCACCTGGAAATCCTGAGAACTCCTGATCAGGTGGGAATCTGAGTTCGGACAAAACTCCTTTTATCAGGAGTGGCTGGGGCATCATTACTGTTTGACAGCCTGAAGAATTTGTCCAGCCTCATTCATCATGCAATCCGATTGCTTTTAAATGGTATCCCGATCCTCTTGGATAAAACTCCAAATCCCCCCCCTCCAAAGAAATGCCTCCAAGTCCCTTGCATCGCACACTAGGATTGACAAAACCTGGTTCTTCTTCTTGCTCACTGTGTCCCAGCCACACCAGCCTCCTTTCCATCCCTTAAAAACATCATGCTCCTCCCTGCCCCCAGGCCTTTGCACGTGCTGTGCCCTCTGCCAGGGACTCACAGTAGCTTAGGCTTAATTAACTCTGGTTCTCCCGTCACACATCAATCAAATATCACTTCTTCTGGGGAGCTTTTCCACACCCTTGAAATACATGGTTTCTTTAAGGGAAGTTTCCTTGTTAGTGCCCTATAGTTTTGCTTTACCACACTTACGTATATTTATTGGTATTGTTCTTTGGTTTTTTTAGAATCTGCTTCCACCACTAGCATGTGGTCTCCATGAAGGAAGTAACTGTGTAACATGCTTTCTTTGCTAGGATATCCCCAGCATGCAACACAGTGCCTGGAACACAAAAGGTTCTCAACAAATTCCTGCAAAATGCATGAATGAACCTATAGAACGTGCTTGTTTGAGTTAAAATTACTTATCAATGAAATTGGGGAATGTCATTACAAATCCGCTCATTGCTCTGCTCATAGTAGGGGCTCAATAAATATTTGTTGACTGACTGAAAAATGGGGAAGGAAGGAACGAGAGATGTGGTCCAAACAGGCTTATTGCCCACAGTATCTCCTTTCCAGTTCATCAATTCAGCCACAGGCATCCCATAAACATCTGCATCCACCTGCATCCTGTGGTCCTCTGGGATGCTTTCCAAATTCTGCCTCCAGAACGCACTTGCTTTGTTTTGCTTTCTCTCAGTTGCTGATTATCTGTTTTAGCCCCCGTTCCTTCTCTTTGTATGCTTGGTGGACTTAACGATCCTGTGGCTCTACTCCACACGCTGCCACGGGAAACAAACCCATCCTCCTCTGGGAATCTGATCTCGGCTCTTTTCTCTGTGTTCTGAAGCCTTGGACTAGTCCCATTTCCTTGCTCAACTGCGCTTTAGAGACCACAGTCCAGATCAGAGTTGTTCAAACATCCCTCAGAAGGGGAAGTCAGATGACCATGATCCGCTGTAATTAATATTGCTATTTTGGACATTTAAGTGGTCATGAATTAACTTATAAAACCAGAAAACAGAGTGGCCTGCATTATAACTACACCACCAGGCAGGGCACTAAATCCAGGCCTCAATGCCTGACCAGATGGGCTATTTGTGAATCAGTTACTTTGGCCATTGGCTGCTCCAGGCATTGGCTGGTTATCATCCTCCAAGTGGCCAAATGTGACAGTGGCTTCATTTCCCGGCAGGGTCTTGGCTGTGGAAAGAATGGTGAAGTGCCGGGGAAAGACATGTGTTGGCTTCTTGGGACCAGAGATAGAGCGAGGACCCCCAACCCACATAGCCCCTTGGCATTTTCCTCCCCGGGCTTACTGGTTTCTCTGTGGGCACAGTGGGCCGTCAGGTCTGTGCAAACACCATTCCCAGGCTCGAGCTAGAATCACTTCTTCTTTTCAAAAAGCACATTCCTATTTCTCCAATCTGGACAAAAGCACAGAAGCATCTGATGTGAGTTTCTAAGGCAGTGGTCTTCAACCTTCGCTGCAAGGTAGAACCAGTTGAGAAGTTTAAAAAATCCTGGAGCCCAGCTCCATTCCAGAGCAATGACAAGAGTCTCTAGGCATCAGTGTTTTTAAAACTCCGCAAGTGACTTCAGCGCACACCAAGATGGAGAACCACTGATCTCAAACGCAAGCGTACATACGAGTCATCCATCAGATGTATTAGAGCACAGATCCCCAAGCCCCAGCCCCAGAAATTTGGATTCAATATTTCTAGGGTTGGGTCCAGGAGTATGCATGTTACCCAGCTCCCCGGTGATGCTGTTGCTGCCCGTCCACATCCTATACACTGAGTGGCTCTGTTCTAGAGCTTTGCTCCTCGGTGTCTAGTTCATGGAGCAGCAACCTAGGCATCCTCCAGGAGCTCGTTAGAAATTACAAATCTCAAGCCCATCCCACACCTGTGATATCAGAATCCATGTTTTAAAAAGTGCTCTAGGAAACGTATATGCACAATAAGGATTGAAAAGCTTTAATGCATAGAGAGTATCAACATACAGCATCCGGGCCAAAGTTAGCCAGCAGATAAATATTACCTGGCCTGCACAGGATTTTTCAAAATTTAGAATTAATTGACAACACTTAATGATTGGGATTTTTGACTTCTCTTGAAAAATCAGAGGAGCTAGCAACACCGGGCTTCCATTCCCACATGATGACCACTGGGGACGGAATATACACGCTTTAAGCTGCCGTGCGGCTACTTCCTTCACTAATGATGTCTGCATGGCGTCTGTAGGCATTTATGTTTGCAGCTTCTAGCTCATGCCCTCACCTCCCCCTTCCTCTGCAGTTGAGAACCACTGCTCCCAAGCGTTTTATCTTGAGCCAGCCCATTTTCTCTCTTTGTACCTCACTCTATCCATCTATAAAATGGAGTGATAGCACCTACCCTGGGTTCTGATCAAGATGAAATGGACATGCAAGGCACGCTTTAAGCTCTACACCTCCGTTTTCTACCCCTGTTGTGCCTACACCCAGGGTTTCTCGAAGTATGGTCCCTGGATCGGCAGCAGTAACGTCACCTGGGAACTTGTTAGAGATACAATCTTTCAAGCCCCACCCCAGACCTAAGGGCTCAGTGAATGACCAGGTGTTTCAGGGGAGAGTGGAACTTAGCATGAATTTCCCCAGGATTCAAAGGTCATCACGAGCTCCATAATTTATGCAGAGAAATTTCAATCAAGACTCACGGGTGGCTAAAGTTTTGCAGGTGAGAGAGACCAAGGGAAAAGGTGATTACGTGTAGGATGGAGCTTCCACAGCTCCTTTCCTTGGAATCCCTGACACCTACACCTGTGGGCTCACCTGTGCTCCCATTTGAGCCAATGAGCTGGATCGAGACTTAGTGTCTGAGTAATGCACCCTGAGCCTGGGCATTCATAGACTCATAAGACAGACTACTTTTACTTTCACCACACTGACCTAATGCAGATAAAGCATCTTCTGTCTCAGTTTCCTCAGCAGGCACCCAAGATCTGAATGGACAGACCCACAGCCGATGCTATAGCCACGTCTACTGGATTGAGCTCCTCACATCATGTCTCCTAGCCTGAAACTGCTGCCCCATTTTAGACATTGTATATTTGGCACTGGGCCAGCTCTGTGGTGAGGTCATTTTCCTTGACCCCTGCCTCTCTCCCTGTCTACACTGGCTGAATCCCTGGAGTCCCAGGATGCCTCTGACCAGAGCCTGCCTGAGTAATAGCACAGACTGGGAGTCACATGACCTGCAGGGGAAGAAACTGTGAAGTGATACACAATTTTAAGGCGGGAGAAGTAGCTATAAAGAGAGTTCACACCAAAAACTTCTTTCTCTTCCTTGAAACTAGAACACACATGGAAACAGCAGTGATGGGGAAGGCAGGGAGATAAAATATTTTCCTAACGGTGATGACAAATGTGTATTGGGCTGGATTGCAGAAAGATTCCTTCGGAACTCTTGCTCTGACAGTTTTTAAAGAGTGAGTCAGCAAGAATGACTCAGCCATCTGGGATTCATTAGGTTGAATACTGATGAAAACAGGGTTAGACTATGTAGTTTTTCAGAATTACTTCCAAGCAGAGCAATCAGTCATATCAATAGTAATGATATTGATCATAATGATAGCAGTTATCATCATTTGAATGAGAGATACTACTCTTGGTAGCTTCTATATGTTCACTCAGGGGTTAGCAAACTTCTGCGGTAAAGGGCCAGGTATAAATATTTTAGGCTTTGTGGGATACATTGTCTCTGTCACAACAACTCAAGTCTGCCCTTAAGCACAAAAGCAGCCGTAGACAGTAAGTAAACAAATGGAGATGCTATTACGTGGGTATATGTTTAATAAAACTTTATCTGCAAAAACAGGTGGTGGGCCAGATTTGGCAGACAAACTACAGTTTGCTAGCTCCTGCATTATCTCATTGACCCTCATGATACTGCAAAGTAGATGCTTTTACTATTCCTATCTTACAGATAAAGAAATGGAATCTTGGAGAGATAAAGCAATTGCATGAAATCCCAGAGCAGTAAGTGGTAGATTCAGGATTCCAACTCAGGAGTTCCCACACTGTCGTGTCTGCGTGAACCCTTTCACTTGCAGAGGAGTTCATCATTCTGGATCCCCATATCCCAGATACGGTTCTTTGATTATCTAACAATTATTGGACGGTCTCAACATACCTACCATGGTACAGCATCTCGTGTAACTCTCAGGACAGCTGCATGAGATAGGTCCTGTTCTCCCCATCTAGAGCCCAAGGTTCCCAGAGGATATGGTAGGATTCTCATGTTCCACCTGTAGTGAGAAGCTGCGCTTGGAGTCAGACTCAGATCTCTCTGAGTCGAAGTTCAGTGATCTTCCCTCCAGACTTGTTATTTCCAGATTTGAAAAATCTTTCACAACTTGTGATTTACCAAAGTAGTACATGTCTATTGCACAGAAATTGGAACAACTATAGTGATAAAGATGATGACAAAGAATCACTCATGATCCACCATCCCAAAATAACCTCTGCTACCAATCTGATGCTTTTTCCCCAAAATGATCCATGCTCATTCTCCCAGACAGTTACATACTAAATGAAATATTTGATACATTTGTTTTTTTCTCACATTAAGATGGGGAGGTTTTTCTTGTCTTTTAAAATTTTAATAAAATCACTATTTTAATTACTACAAAATTTTCCATCATAGGATAGACCATAGTTTTTAACAATTTAGATACTTTCTATTTTTTTTCTATTATAAATGCTTTGATTACCTTCTTGTACATAAAGCACTGTCTGAATCTCCAATTATGTCCCCAGGGTAAATTTCTAGAAGGAGGATTATTGCTCCAAAGGCTATTAATTATTTTTAAACTTCTTTATAGATTGGACTTTCTAGAAATATGTGCTGATTTCCATTCCCCTCCACAGGTCAGATATACCTAACCCCAAATCAGCATGATTTCTTTTTTAATTTGAAATTTTTGTGGATTAAAATGTTACAGTTCTACTTTGATTTTTATTAAGTAGCTTTGGGGTTTTCTTATTGATTTGTCAGAGTTCTTCATATATTAAGGACATTAATTTTTTTTTTCCTGGCAAATATTACTCCCCGGTTTTTATTTGCCTTTAAAAGGAAAATAAACTCATCTCTATTTACTTGTCATCTTATTCGTAACAAAGGATCCTCAGATTGTGAGCATTCAACATATTCAGCAGCAAGAGTAGTAACAACAACAAATGCTTCTTCCAGTAGAATTTGCCAGGTGGCTGGAAATGACAAGCAGAGAGGTTCAGCTGCAACTCCCAGATTTCTGATACAGACCACAGACTATGTTACCTCAGGGTAGAAATCAGTCCAGACAGGAGGCAGCCAGAAGGTACAGAGAGGAACTTGTGAGGCTGATTGTAAGCCCTGAGCAAAGGGCTGCCTTTGTTCTGCAAACAGCCTCAAGGCACTCACTACCTCACCATTCTTCAAAATGAGTACAAGGAGGTGAAAAACAACATCACGAAAATGTTATTGAGAAGACTATGAAATTGAAGACTGGTAAGAACTTCATTTTCATACTTTTTTGGTAAATGTAGAGAAAAGAAAAATGCTTCGAGGTCTGACATGTTCGCCCCTCGATCCTCAAGCATATTGCATTTCGAGGAAAAAATAATTCTTGATGTCAGGCAAATCCCTTCTTTGGGTACAATAACATTTCTTTCTAGATATTAGAATGGGCAAGGGCAGTATTTCTCAATCTTGGTACTAACGGCATTTTTGGGTGAGGTAATAGTTGGAGACAAAAGAAAGAAAGAGAAAGAGAGAAAGAAAGAAAGGAAGAAGAAAGAAAGAAAGAAAGAAAGAAAGAAAGAAAGAAAGAAAGAAAGAGAAAGAAAGAAAGAAAGAAAGAAAGAAAAAGAAAGAAGAAAGAAAGAGGGGTGCCTGGGTGGCTCAACTGTTAAGCATCTGCCTTCATCTCAGGTCATGATCCCAGGCTCCTGGGATTGAGCCCCACATTGGGCTCCCTGCTCAGCGGGAAGCCTGCTTCACCCTCTCCCACTCCCCCTGCTTGTGTTCCCTCTCTCACTGTGCCTCTCTCTGTCAAATAAATAAATAAATAAAATCTTTAAAAAAAAGAAAGAAAGAAAGAAAGAAAAGAAGAAAGAAAGAAAGAGATCCAATAGTTTGCATTTAGATTTTTGAAGAATTGTGATATTGAGAAATTCACCTTTTTCCCCCTCTGTTGGTCCATATAGCTGAATTAATTACAGGGAGAAAGATATTGGGATCAGTGTAAGAAATCTTTGTCATAATGAAAACCGTGCAAAAATGGAGTGGTCTAACTTCAGAATTAATGAGCTGGTGTTCAGTGGAGGCATTCAACTAGATTGTTCTCACATAGGATGTGGTATAAGACAGTCACACAAAAGATGAGGGATTCAAAATTTAAGAGTGTCTTCTATCCCTGAAAGTCTATAAGTCTGTGTTTCTTGCTGTCTTCCTTTTTTTAATATTTTTTAATATTTTATATTCAGGAGTATTTTCCACCAGAGGAACTTATTCCTTTTAAAACAGAAGATAAACTTTTCCAGAGTACTCAAAAATCATCACACAAACTGCAAAAACTGGCTGCTTCAGGCTCCACAGAGAAAGCAGGCTTTAAAGAAATTGAGTTAGAGATTTTCTGCCAAAACGAACTCTATGTCCACTAGCCTAGAGCTAGAAGATTCTTCCTGATCTCTCTCAGGTACCATAAGGTTGATATGGGTGGTAGGGTCAATTCAGTAGAGGGAAGAAGACACAACGTGTGTGTGTGCATGCATGCATGTGTGCATGTAGGGATATATCACTCTTAGGCAGCTTCCATAATTAGTGCTACAGATTGGGGCACCTGGGTGGCTCAGTCGGTTAAGCGTTGGCCCCTCGGCTCCAGTCATGATCTCAGGGTCCTGGGATTGAGCCCCCATCAGGCTCCCTGCTCAGCGGGGAGTCTGCTTGTCCCTCTCCCTCTGCCCTTCCCCCTGCTTGTGCTCTCTCTCTCAAAAAAATAAATAAAATCTTAAAAAAAAAAATTAGTGCTACAGATCTTTTTTGAGATTCTAGGCCTACCCTGAACTGAGATCTAGTCTTCTGGAGCCCTGGATCATCTGAAGGCCTGGATCCTTTTCTTCATCCCACTAGAATCTATAGGTGACCAGAAGGCATGGCTTAGCAGGAGCTATGTTTCAGCCAAAGACATAAGTCAACAGGAGTCATGGATCAAGAAGAACTCTGGATCTGTAGAAACCCTGAGTTAGCATGAGCCATGGATCAGTAGAGGCCATAGATCAACAGGAGACGTGGTTCAGTAGGAGCTCCTGTTCATCGCAAACCACAGGTCAGTAGGAACCGTCATCAGCAGGAACCATACATCAGCCAGAGAGAGTCAGCAGTTGGTGGTGGGACAGAGCCTAAAAGACATATAGAAAGAGGACAGCACCAGACTCTGAGGTGGCTGATGCCAAATAAGATAGCAGAAGCCATAATGAAGCCAAAACTACCGAGTAGCAAGAAGCTAAGCAGAGAGCGCTAAATAATATCAATGAAGTATAGAGAATAAGTAAATCACCGTCATAATAGGGTAGGGAACAATGTGTTTCCAAGAGCATGTCAGGATAGCCTAGTGTGTACAGGTGCATTGCATCCTGAACAATCTATTCCTGAAGAATATTCTAGTATCTGTGAGAACTGGCAGTTTGGCAACAGAGATTCTTATCTTTTCGAATTTACCAGTATTCTTATCATAAACCCATACTACTAATTATTTATTTAGGTTGGATGCCTAAAAAGAGAAATTCTTTTTTTTTTTTTTTAAAGATTTTATTTATTTATTTGACAGAGAGAGACACAGTGAGAGAGGGAACACAAGCAGGGGGAGTGGGAGAGGGAGAAGCAGGCTTCCCGCGGAGCAGGGAGCCTGATGTGGGGCTCGATCCCAGGACCCTGGGATCATGACCTGAGCCGAAGGCAGACGCTTAACGACTGAGCCACCCAGGTGCCCCTAAAAAGAGAAATTCTTGAGATACAGTATTCAAGCTTATTTTTTTAAGGTTCTTGGTACATATTGCTAAATTATTTTTTTTAAATGTTGAGTGAATTTGTTCTTTCCCACCTTCTAATTAAAGTGCTCATAAAAATGCATTCTCAAAGATACAAAGTGTTAAGGGGGACTGAAGGTTTAGTACTGCCATCTATCAGGAGGAATTTCCAGTACAAAATTTCAGATAGATGCTTCATGTGTAGAGTCAGAAGGCAGAGGAGATTGATACTTGCCATTCTAACTGTACATCTCTACCATGTAAGTCAGAACTCTGGAGTTTCGAGAGAAAGAATCCAATTCACTTAAAACTGGCTTAATTCAATAAAATAATTTATAAGAGGATGTAACTTGAAAAGTCATGTGGTAGATTTCAGGTATGGCTGGATCCAGGAGCTTGATGTCAATCAGGGCAAACATATTTACACTTTTTTTTGTTTTTGGTTTGTTTTAGGTAATGTTCAATTTATTAAAGTTATACATTCACAGAATCAATTCTTTCTTAAATTGAAGTCTAGCTTACAAATCTTATTATTGTATTTATAAGGCTAGCCAATTGTAATGATCCCTTTGCTTATTTGTTTCATGATTTAATATCTTTATGTTGAAAACAATATTTCAATAAGAGTTAAACCTCATCTACTCTTCTGTAGATAGATGGTAGACAATAAAAATCTGGACAGACCCAATTGCCTTCAGAAGTAATCCAAATTTATTGCTATTTAAGACCTGCCAATGTAGATACCAAACAGCCTTTTCAATTTTTGTCCCTTCAAGTATCATATGTTCCAAGCAATCCAAGTGGCTTGTCAACAGTTGTTCCTTTCATATTCTTGCCTTTGTCTTCATTGGTTTCTTGGTCTGAAAAGTGTAGATCTTCCCATGTATTTAAACCTAATCCAGCCAGGCCTTAGCCAAAGGCTACCTTCCCTGTTAAGAATGTCTCCTATCCTCTGCTGGATCAATTCCCTCTTTTCTTTGTACTAGTAATTAACATATTCTGCCCTAAGTGATAGTTATTCTTATTCTTAACTCTAGTCCTCTGTTGAAATTTTAACTTCATGAGAGCCGATATCACGCCCTTCTTTCTTTTCCTTTTTATTGAGGTAAAAATGATATACAACATTATGTAAGTTTCAGGTGTGCAACACGGTAATTCAACATTGATATACCCTACAAAGGATCACCACCGTAAGACTAGTTACCACCCATCACCATGCATGTGAGTCATATCTACTTTTACCCTCCACCTCAGCTCTGGTGGTTGAGAGCTCTTACTGGCCAGATTAGGCCCCTGTCACGTGTCCACTCTTGGACGCAGATGTTGAGGGAAATTGGACTGGCCTCCCCCTCCACTCTAACCTACATAACTTGAGAGACCTGTGGTTTTTGAATGCAGGCAAAGTAGGCAAGCCAAAACAGACGTCCACAAGGCCCATCTTGTGGACAGGGGTGTATCTTCAAGACATCCCCTAGCTGGGTAGAAGCTGCTTTTGAAAATGTTCAGAATGGTTTGGACACTTCCATCAGTTATTTCCTTTTGGTACATCTAGAACCTAGACTATAATTTTCAACGTGGCAATGGGACAGGCTGGGGAAGGAGGGAATGTACTAGCCTGTTACATCCAAAATGTGGAGCCACTGGGGCTAAAAGTCAATGCCTGGCATAGCCATGAGAACAATGCCTAAAAACTCCTTTGAAGCATCATGTTAAATAACAGCATAATAGTCTGTTGCTTTGGGGGGAGGTGAAGCTTGGCAACACACTTTCTATGGTGCACCATCCAGGAGCTTCCTGTTGAGAGCAACCTGGGACCACCTGGACAGAGCATGCACCTTTCCCCGCTCCTCCCCTGCGGCATACTGGAGGAAGGGGGACAAGTTTTGATTGAATTCAGGCCCTTCTAATATCTTGCTAAGCAAAAACAACTCTCTGTGGATGCTCAGGAAATTCGAAGTCATCCCTCCTCCTGACTTGTTCTTCTCCTGCATAAAGGCATTTCCAGAATATCACATGCTCCTGAAAATGTACTTCCTTGTATGTGAAACCTACTAACAGTTCCCCTGTGACGTGTTTGAACATGTAATGAGTGCCCGGGCTCCTGGTGTCAGAGCTGTGATGGAGAGGATTCTTTCCCCAAGGCAGCATTCCTTCCAAGAACTCCCACTAGATGACCCTGGGGAGCAGTTGGTGTTAACTCCAGGCTGCTGTGGTTGGGAAACCACTTTCCATAAAAACTCAGTTCTCTTTTTCCTCATGGCCCCAACTCTGGGGTGAAAAATGGAGTCTCCTACAGGCTGCTCATAATCTGCTTCTCTTCCCCTTCCACAGAATCTGCCTCTTAGGGGATCCAAATCTGGCCTCATGGGCCACATCAGTTGGCGGGGGGCACAGGTATGTAATTAAGCCACAATGCCACAGTTTGAAAAGTACCAATTATAAGAATAATCAAAATGCTAGAGTCCCTTAGAGGTGAGAGGAAGAAAATTTGCCCAGGAGATCTAGAAATCTTAGCAAAAGAGGAAGTGTTCAAATTCAGTCTTGAAAGAACAGGAGTGGAGCACCTGGATGGCTCAGTTGGTTAAGCATCTGTCTTTGGTTCAGGTTGTGATCTCAGGGTCCAGGGATTGAGTCCCGTGTCAGGCTTCTCCCTCAGTCCTTCCCCCTGCTTATGCTCTCTCTCTCTCTCTCTCAAATAAATAAATAAAATCTTAAAAAGAAAAAGAAAGAATAGGAGTTTGCCAAGTGGAGATGAGAGTGGATAACACCTAAAAAATAAATAAATAAATAAAGCTGGGGCGCCTGGGTGCCTCAGTCATTAGGCATCTGCGTTCAGCTCAGGTCATGATCCCAGGGTCCTGGGATTGAGCCCCACATCGGGCTCCCTGCTCGCCAGGAAGCCTGCTTCTCCCTCTCCCACTCCCCCTGCTTGTGTTCCCTCTCTCGCTGTGTCTCTCTCTGTCAAATAAATAAAATCTTAAAAAAAAAAAAAAGCTAACATTCCTTGAGCACCCACTGTGTACCAATCACTCTTCTAGGTGTTTTCATGTATTTATGTGTATTACATGTATTACCCATACAGTATTTGCATGTACTACCTCATTTAGTCTTCACGAGAATCATATGAAGTGGCTGTTAATATAATTCCCATTTTGCAGATAAGAAGACTGAGGCCTGAGAGGTTATTTGCTTTGGGTCACACTGAAAGTATGTGGTAGACCCAAGATTCCATTTTGACTCTGGAGCCATGCTACCTGAAAGAGCAGATACGCGACACAATGGAAGGCATGGAGGTATTGTGATGATTTCAAAATATGTTCAAATTCTTTCATATTCCTTCCCACGTGTGGTGGAGTCAAATTTCCCTCTCCTCAAGTGTGGACTGGACTTCGTGACTTGCCTCTAATGAATATAATGAAGTGGAAGGGACAGTGTATGGCTTTTGAGGATGAAGTTATAGAAAGCACAGTGGCTACATCCTTACTTTCTCTCAGATCACTCTGAGGACAGCCAGCTGACATGTTGTAAGGACTCTCAAGAAACCCTATGGAAAGGTCCATGTGGTGAGGATCCAAAGCATCTGGCCAACAGCCTCCTGCTAACAGTCACGTGAGTGAATTTGGAAGCAGATTCTCCATCCCCAGCAAACCTTTAGAGACTGTGGTCTTGGCTGCCACCTTGACTACAACCTTCAGATAGACCCTGAATCAACCACTCAGCTAAGCCGCTCTGAACTCCTGACCCACAGACACTATGAGAAAATTAATGTGTGTTGTTTTAAGCCACTAAATATTGGGGTAATTTGTTACATGGCACCAGACAACTAATACTAACTAATGAGAATGTTTTGTGTCTCCACTGTGCCTAGGCAGCTGGTATTTTGGGGCTGAAGCTCAGAGTTTACAGAGAACCACCAAGGAAGGGTGAAGCTTTTACGATAAAGTATAAAACACTACAATCATTCTGCAAAGCTCAGCTCACAGGGCCCACTTACCAAAAGCAACTGTGTGCTTCTCCAATCCTGACCCCTCTCACACCTCGTCAGAAAATGCTTCCATTTCTGTAACTCCTTGTCAATGCCACTATATAGCTTTTATTACATCACTCTTGGTTTTGCAGCCATTTCTGGACATGCTTTTCCTCCCAACTAGATGGCAAGCCCCTGGGATGCTAGGCCCACATTTTATTCATCTTTCTCCTTGCATACCATCCTTTGGTAACTGCAGGAGCCCTGCAAATGTTTGGGGGATGAATGCTGCCCACTCTAAAACCACAGGGCTGATGGATTGACTTCTATTCAATTCCAGCCAATGTGCTGCTTTCTTGCCTTTGGCTTGGACGATTATGTCTATGAGCAGGAGAGATTGAGACCCAAGAGGTAAATTAGTTCAAAGTACCAGTTGGTGCACTGGAAGCTTTCACCATAGTGGTGTGAAATGATTCACACCTATGTGGACTCAGGAAGGATGTATATCAGAACCTTTATGGCAGACCAGGGGAGAATGGACAATAAGCCAGAGACAGGGATGTTCTTGGTGGTAATCTAAGGCCAGCCACCAAGGGTGGTGCCCATCAATATGAACTATAGTTTCTAGGTAACATTTGATTTCTACCCTATTCTCCACTATGGGCTCAGTTCCTGCACAATGAATATGTTTGATACATATTTGCTGAATGAAAGATTGCTAATGTAAAGATAATATTCACAACACCCAAGCTCTCTGGGCTATTCCTACAGATAAGGAGTTGGGTCTCATTTAAGAGGAGCTTTATGGATAAAGGACTTCATCCTGCCACGGGAGGTCAAGGGCAGGTATATCCTGGGTGTATCCTAGCATGAGCAGACACTGGGGAGGGGTTCAGGTAAACAAAATACAAATAAGAGGAGCACCCCAACCATATCAGTTGATGTAGGAGACACTTGCTGTCATTATTATTTTTAGCTATCTATTAGTCTCTTCTCTTAGGAATAGTCCCCTGAATTCCACTGGAGAACCACATTTTTGCTAACTCTTGCTCTATATAATTTGAACGGAGTCGTCTCTCTATACCTGAATCCTGGGAAGGACATGCATCCTGGACCTGGCCAATAGAAACTCTGTATTCTCCTGGTAACAGTGATTGGTTCAGAAATGGGCATGTGACTCAGTCTGAGCCAATGAGAATCAGAGGGACTTTTGTGGCAATTGCTGGGAGAGAACAGCACCTGTTTTCTGGTGCCCCGGAGTCTGGCGGAAGTTGGCTTCAGAGGTGCTGGCGTCAAGTGGTAGAACTTGAGAATGAAGCCAACAGAGGGGAAGCCAGAGATTGGAAAGAATATGAAACAGAGTTCTAATGACAATTGCAGACTCTTCAGGAGCCATCTCCCAATCTATCTCTGGTCTTTTAAGCTGGATATGCCAAATTCTCTTTTTATCTTAAACCAGCCTGAGTTTAGCTTTCTGTCACTTCCAACTTTAAGACCTTGACCCAAGTGACTGGGCCTTTGGATATTATACCAGTAGGCAAGGGCCCTCCCCTGCCAGGGTACACAAAATATCAGGTTCAAGGCAGCAAGACTAAGTTTCCACTGATTATTAACCTTACTTTTGTAACTTCATAAGAAAGTTTTTTTCCCCTTATGTATTCAACGATATAAGTCCAATATATTTTTCCAAACGGTTAAGCAATTATCTCCAGATTATTATTCCCCAAATGTGAAATGCCACTTTCATCATTTTCTAAATTTCCATATAATTTTCTTTGGGGTATTTCTAGACTCTCTGGTCTGTTCCATTGATCATGTATTCTTAGGTCTTCAATTTACTGTTTCACGATTTAGCTTTATAATACACATAAATATCTGTTGAATACTCGTTACCCTTTCCTCCCCTCAAAACTCTATTCTCTGTTTCTGGCATGATAGTCTTATAGATGAGAATTAGAAATTTAGCATCAAGGTCTAAAAGAAGTCCAACTGGGATTGTGAAAATTAATAAAAGGAAACCTCATTTAGAATGGAATTGGGAAGCAGGCATGGGGAACTTTCACGCCCAGCACCAGTCAATTGCAGATCCCACAGGAAGAGAGGCGCTTCGGACCACACCGTGGAAACTATTTTACCATCCCAGCAGGTGGAAGGAAGGTTTCATACTCCGCTGGCAAGAGTGCAGCCAATGAGACACAGTCACGGCTCAGCCAATGAGAAGCCACTACACTTTGAACTCCCAGTTTCCTCCAATGGGCTTTTAGTTTACAACAGCTCCTCCCACTTTCCCCTATAAAAGAGCATTCCTCTGCTGTGTTTTCCAGAATTGCGTATGGTTTTAGGCCTGCATCGTAGTTCCGGGTTGTGATTCTCAACTATTCCCAAATAAACCCTTTTTTTTTTTGCTAGTAAAATAATGGGAAGTTTTATTTTCAAGGTTAAAGGGATTAAGATCAGAGATAATTGGAAGTAATTGAGTCTATTCAGGATTTAGATGTTTATTTTTCATTTGCTTAAATCTTTGCAGACCTCTCAGTAAAATTTTATAAACTCATCTCATTAAAGGAAAAACAAACAAACAAACGAGCAAAAAACAACTATTCTTCTGAAGCTTAGGTCATTCAATCCTGACACCTTGTTCCTTCCATATCCCTTTCATCTAATGACATTCTGGACTTGCCTCTTTAGTTATTTACTTCTCGACCCCGACCCCAATTTTCGTGAGATATAATTGACATTCGGCACTGTGTAGGTTTAAGGGGTACAAGCGTAGTGACTTGATGTACACATATTGTGAAATGGTTAGCACAATGAGTATGGTCAGCAGGCATCACATCTTATAGATACAAAAACAGAAAAGGGAGAAAAAATGTTTTCTTTTTCTTGTGATGAGAATGCTCTTAACAACTCTCCAATATACCTGCAGCTGTGGGAACTGTGGTCATCGCTGTGCACATTGCATCCTGGTACTTACTTTCTCCTAACTGGAAGTTTGTACCTTTTGATCACCTTCTGTTTATTGAATTCTCGGCCCACATTTTCCCATTCTGTCCCAGCCCTTGCCATCATCTGGGCTGGTTTTGGTGGCCATGCGAGGCATGTCAGGTCAGTGACTTCTCCTCTAAAAACCTTATCCTCCACTCCATCTCAGCCATCCACCCTCTGACCGAACCACCCTCTGCCTTGTCATCATTCCCAAACTCTTCCCTCTTCTAAATGACAAACTCAAGCATTCAAACCTCCATCCTTCCAACTTACTTCCATTACTACTGTTCTTTCACTTTTTAGGCATCTCTAGTTCAATGTCTCCTGTATCCCCCAGGGCCCATTCAAGAGAAAGAAAGCACACAAGTTATTGGAACAGAAGGAAGTGAATTGTAACAAGTGTTAAATGGTACTGAAGAACCGAAAAGGGAAAACTCGCTCTAACTTTAAGGTAGAGCTGTGGGGAGCAGCCAGCACCATTAGCAAGGGGGGGAACAAAGGCAAGGAGTTGGAATCGCTAAAACACAGAGCTTGGAGGAGGGGACCCATGGTGCTAGTTCCCAGACCTCAGAGGCGGGCACTAGGCTGGTGCTGCTGTCTTTGAGAGTGTTGGGAAAGCTGCAGATCCGATTCAGCTGTTGCTTCAGGAGGGAAGTGTCACTGCCAAGGGGAAGATGGGAAGACGCCACGCCATCATATGCTAGCTCCTCCTCTCGCTCTCTCTCCCTATCTCTATTTTTACCTCTCTCTTTCTTTCCTTCCCCCCTCTTTCCCTCCCTCCCCCTCCTCTTCCCCCTCTCCTTCCTCCCCCTCCTCCTCTTCTTTCTTCTCCTTCTCCTTCTCTGTCATCTTCTTTTCCTCCTCCTCCTCCTCCTTCTTCTCCTTCTTCTTCTTCTCCTTCTTCTCCTTCTCCTCCTTCTCCTCCTCCTTCTTCTCTCTCCCTCTCTCTGTATCTCTCTCTCTTTCTATCTCTATTTTTATCTCCCTCCCTCCTTCTTCTTCTTGTTCTTCTTGTTATTGTTCTTTTCTCTCCTCAGTCTCCCTCCCTCTCCCTCTCCCCTCCCCCCTCATCCCCCTACCCCTCTCAGCAAAATGAAATGGGAAGCCAGCTGGCCATGCAGAAATGTCATTTGCAGAGTACCAATCCCAGCTTCAGGTGACTTCCAAAGTGAGACAATAGCTTGACAATGGAAACAACTCTTTTGCTTTCCTTCCATCTACCATCCCCTCCTGAATTCACTTCCTTATGTGTCCAGCCTGGGATTACTTATCCAGCACTTCGGTTACTCTCCGGCTGACATCATAAACTCATTTGCTTCAAACAAGGAGATCGGCATCCCTGAAGACCAGCCCAGCTCTGCAGGGACACCTTACAACATTTCTCCTGGCAGCTTGCTTCTCCCCACTCTGCAAAGACTGCTTTAAATCTTCTCCACTCTTCACAGCCTTCTATCTCCTTTCCCCTTTCACTCATTTCTGCTTCAAAGATAGGAACTTCCTCTCAACTCTGCTCCCAAGCTAACATCTGCACCAACCTTCCCACCTTCTCTCCTCTCTGCACAAGGAAGTTGGTGTTCCTCGTGTGAGGGCAGCTCCCCCTCCTGTCTCTGGATCCCATTCCCTTCTTCATTCTGGAAACTTTAAGACTCACCTGTCCCCAACTCCACTCTGTACCTCTGCTCTCTCTCTCTCTCTACCAGATCCTTGCCTTTGGCTTTTGCTAAATTTAAATTTCAATTCACTAATTTTTGAAAAAAATTACATTTGGCAAAATGGCACAGCTCACTGAGAAAACAGGCTGGCAGTTTATTATAAAATTAAACATACAATAATCATATGACTCAGCTTATCCCACTTCTGGGTATTTTCCCAAGACAAAGGAAAGCTTATGTACACACAAAAACCTGCGCATGAACGCTTCCCTGCAGCTCTCTTCATAATTGTGAAGACGGGAAATGACACAATGGCCCTTTAGATGGGTAAAGAGACCGTGGCACAGCCATATGATGGGCTACCACTCGGCAATTAGAAGGGATTGAACTATTGATACACACAACGTGAATGAATCTGAAATGCATTTTGCCAAGCACAGAAAAGCAGACTCAGAACGGGGCACACAGTATGGTCCCATGTATATGACATTTTGGAAAAGGTGAAATTTCGAGGACAGAAAACAAAAACAGATCAGTGATGGCCATCGAGAATCCCTTTGAAATGTAGATAGATGAACCTCGTCCACTTAACAAACACAATCTCACAAAAAACTCTTTTGGACCCCACCCCTTCACTCTACACCATTGCCAATATCACTCTGACTGTCACAGGAAATTTTATTAAAACAGTTGGATGCACACATTTTTCTACGACTTCTCCTCCCACCATCCTTCCACCAACGTCACCCCTGCTTTCATGTCACCCAGTCCATTGGGCAGCTCTCCGCCCTCATCTTTCTCAACCTTGCTCAGCAGCGTCCCCAAAGATTTGGATGTCCGGTGTCTTCATTCAGTTTCGGGATGAGTCTTCCTGCCAAGATCCTGCTGTAGCAGCGCTCGGTCTGCGGGCGAGGGAAGAGCTGTAAACATTTCTGTGAAGTAGCTTTGGAACCAGGAACTAGAAAAGGTGGAGCTATCCCAAGATTACAGAAAAATTCAGTATCTCACCTGCTTTGTACTTTATAATGTTTCGTCATGAAGACTTTCCCCCCATTTCTCTTGCACCATTCACAAACGAGACAAACATGAGTCATGATTGCACAAAAGCTGACAAGTCCTCTTATTTACTTAATCTTTGCCCCTCTAAATACATTCCCCAGAAGGATGGACTTCTTTTATTGAACCTTGAAGGAGATGTCTTTTCCTCCCCTGGAATGGATTCAGATTTTGCATTTATTGCATGTTCTGTGTATCTTCTTTGATTGATTGGTGCTGAACAGCTGAGCAGCAACATTACTAATTATCCTCAGGATATAATGCAGTTGAAGAGTCATTAAGGACTCTCTAAATTTGGAAAGCATCCACTGCCAAACAAAGGGACTCTCCCTCCTCAGCCAGGAGGAGAATGCACAATCAGGTCCCCTGGGCCCTCTTTGACTCAACTTGGGCTTCATTTATGTTCTAGCAACTCCAGGAAAGGAGGGCATACCCCTAATGTTGCCCAGTGACAAAGAGGAAGAGGAATTCTGTTGAAATGCCAACAGTTTATTTTTATCTGTTCTTCACTAAGAACTTGGTAATGTTTCTTTCCTGTAGGGTACAGGGCTGCCATAGGGCAAGGAGATAGGATTGCCTTAATCTCAAAGCAGAGCCAATAAGATTTGAGGGACCGAACTATTTCCTCCATCAGCTTTGTCTCTGATGTTTAAAATTCCACTGTTGAATATATAGTAAGCATCTTAAGAAATTAAGGAGCTGTGACCTAATAAAAAAACACAGAGTGGGAGGGAAAAACGTATTGAACCTGATATACTAACTCAGATCATGCATGCCAAGTACTCAGCACAGTGTCTGGAGTGCAAAAAAGGACTCGATAAATAGTAGTTGTTATGTCTCTTACTAATAATTGCTGGAGCATTCACTAGGAACATTTTTATTGAACATCTACTTGGTGTTAGGGTACTGTGCTAGACGTTAGGGATACAGGGTTGAATTGTCATGATCCCTGTTCTCAAAAGGCTCATGTGATGAGGACAACAAAACACTCAGAGAAACCACGAAAACTCAACGTCACAAGTGCTACTTTAATAGGGGTAGTGAGTGTGATTTGACAGTGGGGAGGAGGCTGTAGCTAGGCTGTGCAGGAGAGATGGGGTCAGGAAGAAAATCCAGGGCTTTGCCAGGTGAAGAATGAGGGTCAGTGCATTCTGGACTGATAAAACCACATGGAAAAGGCAAGATGACATGGGGGGAAGAAAACTCAGAATAGCAGGGAAAAAACGATAGATTCAACGTGTTCAGAGCATAGATTTTATGGAGGAGTGTGAAAGAAAATGGGATTGGAAAAATATCCTAAAGGCTGGAATGTTATGCCTAGATGAATGGACTTAATCTTATAAAACAAAACAAAACAAACATGGATTCAAGTGTAGATTTCTAAGCAGGAACAAAATAAAATTGACTTTTTAAAAAGATGCATTCATTGATCGAAAGGACAGGGGTTGGCAAACCATAGTCTTGTGGGCCAAATCCAGTTCCTCATCTTTTTATTTTATGTCTCATGAGCTAAGAATTTTTTTTTTTGCATTTTTAGGGGGTTGAACATAAGCCAAAAGAAGAAGAAGAATATTTCATGGCATGTGAAAATTAGATGAAATTCAAATTTCAAATAAAGTTTAAGTGGAACCCAGCCACACCTATTTGTTTATGCCTCATGCTAAACAACAGAGATCATCTAAAATATTCACTATCTACCTTTTACAGAAAAAGTTTTCTGGACCCTGGTTAAAGGCTATAAATCAGAGCAAAGGGTGGTCTGGCTGGCTCTGTCCATGGAGCATGCAACTCTTGATCTCAGGGTCGTGAGTTCGAGCCGCATGTTGGGCATAGAGATTACTTAAAATAAGTAAATAAAATGTTTAATTATTAATTAATTAATTAATCAGACCAGAGAGAAAACAGAGGGCAGGGAAACCAGTGTGAAGGTCTGAGGAAAAAGACACCTCACCAGTGTTTCTCAAACCCAAGTAACAGATCCCCTCACAAAACTTCTCCAGGAGCTCTAGCATTGCTTAAATTATTTGTATTCAAATGTAAATTAAATATTTACAGACAGACATCTTGGTAAAAAATTCCTTATTCTTATACAACTCTAAAACCAAAGAAACTTAAAAATTAAATACAGAGAAAACAAAACCAGTCAATTTCACATTAGCATCCTTAATTTAATGTGAGAGTGATGTATTCCAGCTACTACAAGATTGCTGCTTTGAGGTCCGAGGCTGGTCCCCAGATGCCTCAGAGCATAAGTGCAGGTGTCTACTGCCATGTCTGGGTGATGACTTAATTCTCTCACAACCTCCCCTGGGCAACAAATCTTCAGGAAACTTCATTCATGTAGAAGGAGAATTGGCACCATTTTCTGTAAAGGATCAGATAATAAATATTTTAAGCTTTGCAGGCCCCTGTTGCAGCTACTCAACTCTGCTGTGATAGCTTGAAAGCACTCACAGATGATATATAAATAAATGGGCATGGATGTGTTCCAATAAAGCTTTATTGACAAAATAAGCAATGGGCCAGAATTTGCTAACCTTTGTTCCAGATCATGGACTTCCACCAGGAAAGCAGAAAGCTGGTAGGATTTCTATTCAGCTGATGGGCCAGGAGGCCACTGTGAAATGAGGAGGAGTCATTGCTACAACCAACAGTAAAATTTATTTATAAAACTGTATTTATGCAAACAAGAAATAGGGTGGCTTGGGTCTAGGAACCATAGTTTGCCTACCCTGGATATAGAATAGTGTCAGATAACAATGACCTCTTTGCTTAACATTGGTATCCAAACCAGCTCACAGCAAGAATGATCATATTGCCACTTTTCTCAGGCCAGAATGTGATTTCCACCCATGGTCTCTCAACCTTAAGAGGCTCAGAGATGACGCATGTCATAACCACTTGGTTCCTGCTGCGACATCCCGAAGGGCTGGAAATAATGGACCTGCACATTGACTACCAGAGACTAATGCATACTAACAGTCTGAGCACCATTGCTGGTCTAATTCTGAAACTCTAAAATGCAGTCAGGGAGGTGAATTGGGAAACGTTTTTTTTAATTTGATACCTCACTTTTTATCCATATATGGCAAGGCATTTGGGATCAGAGTTTCAATTCTCTTTATGAAGCCCTTCTATATATAGAATCGCATCCTAACTTCATCTTGCAGCCTGACACACCAGAGAATTAATTCCATTATTATTATTATTATCCTTTAATTTTAGATAAAGAATTCTTTTTGAAAGACAGAAGGGCAGGAAATACTACAATTTGGGTAAGCATATTGCTAAGAAGGAAAACTCTGCCACACATTTCCCCTTACCAGATTACTCTTCTCTTTCCAAGACAGTAAATTCGGGGGTGGGCGTGGGGGAAGGAGATAAAACCCAATTCTGGTGTGTGTGTGTTGAAACTTCTCATGTTGGTGAATAGACGAGTGGCTATTTACCAACCAGAAATGGAGGGTGAGTTCTCCTGTAGGGCTTTGGTTGTGTTTGGGTGTTTCTTGGACACATAGTGTTCCTCTACGTGCAACCAAACTTACCTGTGCTCCACTCTATGCTAGACACTGCTGAGCTGGGACAGAGATGGAACACAAGAGGGACCTTGCCTCCAAAGAGATGGCACTGTCGTGGGCACCACCAGAAAGTGTTAGCTTTAATTAAGTGCTTACTACGTGCAGAGCGCTATTATCATCTTATCTTTACAGATAAGGAAATTGAGACTCAAACCAGTTACATCACTGACCCAAGGACAGTGTTAAGTGTCAAAGTCAGGTTTTGACCCTGTTTGCCCCAGTCTTTGAGCTTCCCTCCTGCCTCATACAGGAAATAAAGTCTAAAGACAATTGCATGATATTCCAACATGCTACAATGTGAGAGGGCTGAGACAGAGGCTCTGGAAGCATCGGGCTTGTGAGGGTGGTGGGTTACTTTTAGTCTATGATAGAACAAATTGATTAGGACCCATGACTTACAGCTGGGACACAAGCATAACCCAGCTTCTGCACCCAATGGAGTACTTTGCTAAAAATTCCATTTTAGATGACTCTGGACTATTTTGGAGGGAAAAATAAAACCACAAGCCAATCAGGCTTTCCTCCTAGAGATCCCCATGGCTGACTCTCTCACCTCTTTCAAATCTTTTTCCAAACATCACCTTCAGGGGGCTCCTGGGTGGCTCAGTGTGTTGGGCGTCTGCTTTTGGCTCAGGTCATGATCCCGGGGTCCTGGGATAGAGCCCCTGTGTTGGGCTCCCTGCTCAACCAGGACCCTGGTTCTCCCTCTCCCGCTCCCCCTGCTTGTGCTCACTCTCTCTCTCTCTCGCTGTCAAATAAATAGATAAAATCTTAAAAAAAAAAAAAAAAGATTCAAACATCACCTTCACAGTGCAAACTACTCAGCCTCCTTCTTTAGATGGCAACCTGCCCCTCCTGTGGTCTCTGTTACCCCATCCTCCTTTTTCTTTTGTTACAGTACCATGTAACTTACTGATTCTTTAGGTTTATTGAGTATTCTTGTTGTTTATTACTTGAATCCTCCCTTTAGAATCAATAAAATCAATAAGACAATGGCTTTGTGTCTGTTTTGTTTACCAACATATCCCAAGGTCCTAGAAGAGTGCCTCCTAAACAGTGAATGCTCAATCAATACTTACTAAATGAATGAATGACTGTATGAACGCATGACAAACAAATGATGGGTGTAAGATGGGCTGACTGATTTTGGCGGCTCATCCCAGCCCTGGCATTCTGCTCCCAAGTCCAAGGAAAGCATCCTTCCATTTGGGATGCGAGCAAGTTTTCCCCTGTCTAGCCGCCTGCCTGAGGTCTCACTGGGATTGTGCTTCTGAACTGGATCAAACCTACACGTTCAATAAAACTCTCATCCTCAGTCTACTGCACTCATCTTCATTCCGGTCCTCTGCTCTCCTGACATGGGCAGTTAAAGGAGAGAATTTAGTGCATACAGCAAATATTCCCCACATCTCCATGGCAGGCAGAACAAACTCTGTGATTTGAGCTGGAAATATTTTTTTTTTTAATTCATGGGAGTGTCTTTGAGTTTGAATTAACATAATTATAAAATTTACAGGCATCCAGTGTGCTTTTCATAAGGCTTCTGTAACAGATGTGTCAAACATCTAGTTTTGAAAGGACTTCATAATTCAGTTACAATTTCTTCTGGGTTAAAAATTGGAGTCTGGGAACTGGAGGTGGGAAGCAAAAGCAATCCATTTCTTGACATGCCATCCGAATGCAGGATGAATGCAGTCTGTAATAAAAGCTTTCTGGTTTTCTTTGGCTCATTATGTCGAGTCATACCCCCTTATTAGGGTGAGGAATACTCCCCTTCTTTAAAGGCTAAAACTGACTTCCAAATTCTTTCCTGAGCACACTGAGGTATCTTCCTGGCCCAGGGTCTCTCTCAACCCCCGGGATGGAGGAGGTGGAGGGTCCCAAAATGTATTCCTGGTTATTCAATGGTGATCAAATACAAAGCTCTGATTTGACCAGTTGATGGGAAGAACAAAAGTCATGTCATCTGTGTATTCATCCCTTTTTTATCCACATCCCACAGTTTCTAAAGGCAAAAAAGTCTGCCATTCATTCTGGATTATTCCCTCTACCCTACTCCTCTTCCCTGGCTATGATTTGGTCATCAAAATCTGTCAATTTACTTCCAATATTTCTTGGATCCATTCGGTTTGCTCCATCCTCACTATGCCTGTGCTGATTACAGCCATGGTATCGTTCTTCTGCTAAGCTACGAAATCTTGAATAAAGCCTGTCAGTAGGGTGACCAATTCATCCAGGTTTGCCTGGGACTATCCCAGTTTTCAAAAGGAAAGTCCCACCTCCCAGGACCCCCACCCCCCACCCCTCTGGGTCTGTCAGTCTCTCTACCTATAAATCTTTGTAACTGTCTGCTTCCTTGATTGGCTCCAGCCCCACTGACCTTCTTCCAGTTATTTGAACTGGACCATGATCTTTCTTACCTCCAGCCCTTCGTTTTCTTCCTGAATTTCTCTTCCAATCACTCTGTGCCTGGTTAGCTCATTCTTCTTCACCAGACATTGGCTTAAATGTCACGTTTTCAAAATGCCTTTCATGACCCAGCCCCCAGCCGCAAGGTAATTTTTGACCTTGCTATATCCTCTCATTATAGTCTTTACTTTTCCTTCACACCTCTCTCGATTTGTAGTTATATTTTATCTGTGTAGTTATATGTTTAAAAAGCACTTCCTCATTTGAAATTCAGCTCCTCAAAAGCAGACGGCAGATCACTTTAGACAGCTGTTTTGTCCCCAACACATAGCCCAGTCTCCAGCAAGTACTAAGACCTTGATAAATATAAAATCAATAAATCTACTTTCCATGTATGTTCCTTTTCCCCTTGAATTAACTCACAAGACCCTGTCTATTTTCTTTCCCTCCATCCCTGCTTCCTTCCCTTCCTGTCTTCTCTCTTCCCTTGGTCTTTCTCTTTTAAAGAAACAACTCTTGGAATTATTTGTTAATTCTACTGTTTTTATGTGTTTTTTTCTCTCTTTTTTTGAGAGAGAGAGAACATGTGTGAGTGGGTAGGGACAGAGGGAGAGGAAGAGAGAGATTCCTGAGCAGGCTCCATTTCCAGCACAGAGCAACACCAGGCTCCATCTCATGACCCTAAGATCATGACCTGAACCGAAATCAAGAGTTGGACACTTAACTAACTGAGCCACCCAGGCGCCCCTGTTTTTATGATTTTTAAGCTGGTATTTGTTTGGTCTTATCCTTCATCTAATTTTTTAAAAAGTTTATTTGTTTATTTATTTTTAGTAATCTCTACAATGAACTTGGGGCTCAAACTCATGCCCCCGAGATTGACAGTCGCCCACCCTTCTGACTGAGCCAGCCGGGCGCCCCTCTCTTATCTAATTTTTCTTTGGTATATTCTTTATTTTATTTTTTGAGCCCTTGGACGCATTTACTGCCACTCTGCCTTCCACCTGATTAGCTAGACTGAGACTGCACATTGGCTGAAGAGACCGAGCTGGTTAAATTTTGTCACTCTTTCTGCACATGTTCTTCTCTCTGTGGGCTAATGCCCTTCATTTTCTAATATAACAAATACTTCATGGCTACCTCCCCACATACCTACTGAACCACTAATTCTTTAAGACCTGGCTCAGCGGTTCCTTGTCTGTAATGCTTTCCTGCGTCCACCCCAAGATGAGTTCATCATTTCTTGGTGTCCCAAGTGTACTTTGAGCAGACATCCATTATGGCACTTTGGCTGCATTGTATTTTATATGCCACTTTTCCCACTAAATTCTGAGCTCTGTGAAACAGTGTCTCATCTCTATGTTTATTTAGGGGGAGGTTTAGATTCTGAAGGAAAGGGGCATGTGTAATTAGCATGGCCCTCTCTGCCATCTCCCCCCCTCCCTTAATAAATAAAGAGAACGTCTGAAAAAGTAAGTACAACAAGTCAATAGGAAAATGGGCGAAGAGACAAACAGGACAAAAAAATATTGGGTCATGAACACTTTACAAATGCCTCCTAAGGCCATGCTCTTGGTCTGCGAGGGTGGAGGGGGGTCTTCTGTTCTGAATGGGGTAATATGGTCCATCCCCTCCCAAGTATTTTCACCTTTCTTAGATAAGGCAGAGGGAAATTTCTTTATCTGAGGCAAGAAGAAAACCAAAAGAGAAAGGCAAATATAAATATAAATGTGGTATAAGTAAAGAGAAATTTTGAGAAAACTCACCCTGAATGGACTTATTCCCCACAAAATATGATTTTGCAGGGTTTGGCGGTGGGAATGGAATATGGACCTTGATCCGAGTAGAATAGGTTTGAGGTCCCTTCAGAATATATTATGTGGGCAACCAGTGAAGGATCAAGGATATTAGAGTGGTCAAAGGACCCAGTAGAAAGAACAAATAACTGAGGGTTACGTGACATTCTAGATATTGAAGGGGGTAATGTGTGGTGCGTCTGAAGATGGGAAGGTGGGGATGATGGAAGTTCATAGAGGCAAGGGTGTCAGGGATGTTCATGAGGAACCAGTGAAGCAGCTGACCTGGGCTAAACAGGCCAGACCAGAGGGGCATGAGTGTGGAGTCCCCTGGGCTCTACAGACAACAGATTCCAGGGGAAAATAGAGATGACGAGGTCCTGCGACCAGTGGGGAGGATCTCAGAATTCACACAAGGTTTAAGGTTAGTCAACATTAAAATTATATCTTCTCACTGGCCAATACCATGCTTTCATTCCATCTGATGGAAATGAAATAAAAGTTGTGAGATGCTCAAAGAATAAAACTGGTTAAAGTGTTTATCAATCCCTTCACTGTCTATCAAGTCCAATGCCAAGTACTATTCAGGTATTATAACCTACACTAGTCCTGCCTTCTGGCTGTAGGCAGGGCAGCCCTCAGCCCCAGAGCTGCTATGGTTCCTTTGGTGATAGAGCAGGTTTCAGAGTGATCATCCCAGCTTGCATTTGAGCTTTGTTCTGGAGCAGCAAGGAGTGAGGGTCCCCTCCTCTTTCATTGGTGCTATCCAAACACAGGCTCCTTTGATCTGATGTAGAATACTAAGGGATAAGATTCACTATACATTTTATAGGGAAAAAAAGGCAAACAAGAATGATTTTTAAACACATGGGACTTAAAGCTGCAGATTTGCAGACACATTTTTCCCTTCCTTATTGCATATCTCTCTCTCCTTCTTGGGAGGAAACACACAGATCTTGGTTTGCTTTCTTTAAGACAAGAGAAAAGAGTCAAAACAGTTAATCTCACATGCTTCACGTGATAAGGAAAAAATCAGCACAAGCTGCTGTAGGAGCAGATATTGGTAACAGAGCTGAGGTAGAGGATTTTCCCAATGGATTTCCATAATGATGCTCTTGGAGGAGGAGAGACTCAAGGTAATACAAAGATCCAAGGCCTGGCCAGGCTCATGAATAACTCAAGTGAAATGGAAGTGATGGTCACATCCCACAAGAAGGTTGAGGAATCATAGCCAGAAGATTATGGAATTGTGGTGGCCCTGAGGATAATGATGGCAAGAGAAGAGATAAAAAGGATAAAGATGTAGGAGCCAAGGCTGAGGTCTGAAACTTCAGCAACTAAGACAATGGTGGTGCCATAAATATAGAAAAAAGATGCAGAAGGAAAAGCCAACCTACACTGAAGACAGGATGGGTGGAGTGAGCCTGCCTGAGATGATAAAGAGGTGGCTTCTTGAACTACAGGTGGGAGAAGACACCCAAGCCCCATCTTCTTCCTCAAGATGGCACACTAGTACTTTGTTTCCTTAATTATGCATCTGGAAAATTGGTCTCCAAGGCAGCCATTGTGCTTGCTGACATGGATGGACTATAGTAATCACTTGTCAGCCGCTAGAGCTTTAGTCTTGGGTACCCTCAAATCTGCACTTGCTGTTTCTTTACTCTACCTCTGCACTTCTGTTAGCAACATCCACAGTTGGAGAGCTTTTAAGTCCCCTCATGTGAGTTACTGTGCACGTGCCAAGTAGACGTTGAGTGGTCACCTCACCTCACCCACTCAGTCTCCCGACTTCGGCATTCCAGCTTCATGGTATGTGTGAGTTGAGTTCCTGCCCCAACAAGATGTCACAACTGTTACATCTCTGAGCCACTTTCAAATAGTCTAAATTTAACTATTGAATACGTAAGTGACAAGGGACTGGTGTTAAAGATATTTGCATATGAACTAATTTCTAAACCATCTTGTGGGTCTCATGCCATTCGTCCGTCAATGTCTCTACAGGCTCTTCAAACATGAATTCATCATGTTTTATTAGTTGGTGCTGTTCCTGTGGATCCCGAGGGGTTACCTTTGGGAGAAGATCTTTAATCACAGTTTTGAACTTTGAACATTTTGGTAAATAAACCCCCCCTCAAAACCCCATCCTTAACCAAATTCGTTTCACTTCAGGGAAAAGAACATATCTGGGATTGACTTGTTGGTTCTTCGAGATTAATGCAGAGTAGCATTCATACTGAATTTTAGATTAAATGATTTTACTAGAGCCTTAAAAAAAAGAACGCTTTTTACCAGGTCGGACAAACAGCTTTGCTGCAAGAACGCCAACACAGCCTCCAGGGGCACCTGCTTGTGTGCAGTATCTCTTTTTCTTCTTCCACTTCTGCTTCCTGGAGGAGCAGCTCCTCAGGGATCTCAGATGGGGGGCTCCTGTGTGGCCCGTTCCAGAGGCACTATTCACATCCCAGTCTGACCGTGTGACTCTCCAACACAGTTAAAGGTGCAGGGATCAGGGAGGAAAGGTATTCGCAGTTGTTTAAATATGTAGATAAACCTCTTCAATAGGCTTTCTTAGTGTGTTCAGGTTTTCTAGACGCGGAGCTTGAGATGGTGATTCTGGTGAAACTCTCTGGAGAAAAGGTGTGAGAGAAGCAGGAGAAACTAGAAGAAAACTCAGTGGAGGTGTGATCTCTGCTGGAGAGTAGTTTCAGTCTGATAGCTTGGGAAGCTGCGGTTCACCTGAAGCCAGGCACCCAGGCTTTTGTAACCCCAGTCAGTCATTGGCCACTGACTGTCCCCTGTGGCTGGGAGTAACCTACCAGGAAGGCAGCTCCATTTCAGCAACAAATACTCTCAGCAACTGAGGAATGAGTGTGCCACCAGTGAAGGGGACCTGGGCAGGGCACCCACAGCATCCACTACACTTGGGGAGGAAAAGGAAGATTAGAAAAGCAAAGAAGGCCTCTCTGAGCAAGGAGCTTATAAGATGAGACCACAAGGATAAGTAAGAGTCAGGATAAGTAAGAGATTTGGAGAAGCAGGGAGAATGGTGTCCTCGCCTGAGGGAATGGCATATGCAATGGCCCTGGGGTACAGAAGAGAAAGTTGGCCTCCTTTTCCTTTTACTCAAGGTGCTCTGGCCTCTTGATTCTGGGTTTGAGGGAAACGGTGTGGTGGTATTCCCATAAGGCAATAGCAGGACAAGCAAAGGGTTTTGTACTTTTGGGTTCTGCAATGGATCCAACAGATTTGTGGAAGAAAATATTATGAGTGTGTACTGGGCTCTTCAGATTGCTAATATCAATTATAAATGCTCTAATGTCTGTATGAAAATATATTTATCTGCTTTAGGGAAATGAGTGAAGGTTCCTGTACCTGTATACTTTACACATGTTTACCAAGGCCAAGCTCTTGGTCTGTGAGGGTGAAACATCTTCTTTTTTCAGTGGGGTAATATGGTCCATCCCTCCCAAGTATGATATCCTATGTGCCATTCCTTATTGACTCGTGGCACCCAAAATTCAATGGAGATAGGTAGATAGATAATAGGTGGATAGGTAGGTAGGTAAGTAGATCAAAAGATAGATGGACGGATGGATAGTTAGATAGATAGATCGATAGAGGACCAGGGAGTTGAAATACATTTTTTGGCAGATGAATTCTGACATATCAACACCTCCCCAGAAAAATGAATAATCCTTAACTTCCAGTGAAATTTAAGGCACCGGGAAGAATTAACCCTTGAGTATCCTCATCCAGCATGAGGTTTTTTGAAGAGCCACAGTCAGCTCAGCTGGACCTGAGCAGGGCAGATGACGGTAAGGGTAACTGGTGGGAGAGAAGGGCCCCCATTTTGTTTGCAGACAACAGGTACTCGATAAATGTTTATTGGTTAGTGAATAAATATCCTATGAGGCCTCACTTCTTGCCAGCCACTATAAAGACAAGCTGAAAAAGAGAAGAAACAAGGAGAAATAGATAGGACAACAAAAGGATGATAATAGATTAGGGTGAGCTTAGAGCTATAAATTTTAAAGTGAGATAGGAGAATTTCAATTAAATGGTGAATTGAGGACAGACTGACACCAAGATCCTTAAAAATGTAAAAACATCAGTTCGTACTCTGTATTTCTAGGTCTGATACTGGTTTTTGTTTGTTTATTCACTTGTTTTGTTTTTTAGATTCCACATATAAGTGAAATAATATGGTGTTCATTTTTCTCTGACTTATTTCACTCAGCATAATATCTTCTAGAAATATCGAGAGTAAACTGATGGTTGCCAGAGGGAAGCGGGTAGAAGGATGGACAAAGCGGGTGAAGGGGAGTGGGAGATCTAGGCTTCTAGTGATGGAATGAATAAGTAACGGGGATGAAGGGTACAGCATATCATATCAGTGGTATTGTGATAGCATTGTATGGTGACAGATGGTAGCTACACTTAGAGTGAGCACAGCATGACATATAGAATTGTCAAATCACTATGCTGTACACCTGAAACTAATGTAATATTGTGTGTCCAATTTTAAAAAATGTAAAAAGAAAAACAATAACCAAACAAAAACAAACCCCTGTATTTTAAAAAGAATGAATTCATAGTAATGCTAGGAAACCAGAAAGACAGGCAGCTGGGGAAGGACATTTTGAAGAAATCCTAGAAGACAGAAGGCAGATGGATCTGATTGATGAAGGAAACAGATCATGGAAAGCTGTAACCTATAATGCTGGAGGGAAGAGGGATCCTTCCCATAGGAGTCTTTTAAAACCTCCAAGTCCACAAATATAAAGAACAGGGATGAGATATGGTACAAGCACCAAGGTAATTAATAAATTAATTATAGTCCAAGTTCACATAATCTGTTTCCCTGACTTTATATCCTTGCACTCATTGTCTTCTTTGCTTGTTATACTCCAGTCTCATTGACCTTCTTTATGTCCCCATAATATGTGAAGTATGTTCCCACCTCAATGTCTTTGCACTTGCAGTTTCCTCTGTCTGGAACAGTCTGTCTCTGGACCTTTGCATGGCTGGCTCTTCCCTGCCCTTCAAATCTTAACTCAAACCACCTACTTAAATTTGCTCTGTCATATCACCCTGCTTCCTTTCCTTCGTAGTGTGCATTGTTCTCTGAAATTGTCTTACTCATTTATTTCTTTGTTTATCATCATTTGAAGGCAAAGCCTTATCTACTCTGTTTATCATAGTATCTACAGTACCTGGAACATTAAGACAATGTGGTACTTGTATCAGTTAGCTTTCACTGTGTAACAAACTGTCCCAAAATATGGTGGTCTCAAACAGTAATTTTTTATTTAGCTCATGATTTGGATCAGCTAGGTAGTTCTTATCTGTGAGAGCTCAGCTCATCTCTGCTGGGCACATTCAAGCAATGGGTGGGCTGCTGGTTGGGTAACCCAGAAAATCTCTTTTACCCACTTAGCATCTTGTTGATCAGGACAACAGAGGTGAAGAGTTATCAGTCTTGTTATCTGTCTGGGCTTCTTCACAGGGCTATTTTGATATCAGGATTCATGTGCAAAAAAATGTATTTTGAACTCTCTGGTCTTTTATCTACCTTCTTCATAAGAGAAGCAAGAGAGCAAGCCCCAATGTGCAAGCAATTTTCATGTCTCTCTTCCAGGTCACTTTTCTATAATCCTGCTGAACAAAGGAACACACATGGCCAAACCCAGATGCAAGGGGGTGGAGAAATTGACCCTACCTCCTTCCAGTAGGAGGAGCTCCAAAGTCACATTACAAAGGGGCATAGATACAGTGATAGATAGAATTTGTAGCCATTTTGCTGAAATGGCTTACCATACTATTCGCTAATATTTTGTCATACTAGTTAATAAATGTACTTTGAATATATTTGATTTAAAGAGATGGGTCTGGGGAGGAAACAAAACATCCGAATGGGAAGCAAAGCAAAGTTTGAGGAAACTCTGGACCACATAGCAGGTACATTAATGCAAAAAGAAAGGCAAGGCAGCATTTCTTTTCTTTCTTTCTTTTTTTTAAGATTTTAAGATTTTATTTATTTATTTGACAGACAGAGAGAGAAAGAACACAAGCAGGGGGAACTGCAGGCCGAGGGAGAGGGAAAGGGAGAAGCAGGCTCCCTGCTGAGCAAGGAGCCCCATGAGGGGCTCGATTCCAGGACTCTGAGATCATGACCTGAGCCGAAGGCAGATGCTTAACCGACTGAGCCACCCAGGCACCCAAGGCAGCTTTTCTTAAAGAAGGAATACATCAAATACACCACTACTAAAGTGAAATCCCCCCTTTTCTGACTTGCTATCCACAACCTGCTGACCTCTAATGTAAAATTCTTCAATGTAGTTGGTCCAGTTATCACACCCTCCCCACTAGTACAGAATCATCCACGGAGAAGCTTCCTGGCAAACAGATCTACACAAAACCAAAAGAAACTCTCCTTACCTAGCTGCCTAGATCTTTATTCATAAACATGAACTTACAACCAAGGATCAACAAACACACAAGGAAAAGAAATTACATACATGAGAAATAATAAGATTAACAAGAAAAAAATGTGCTTTTAGGAAATAAAGATCATCCAGGGACAAAATAATAAAAAAAAATTAATAAATGATTCCAGCGAGATTGGAAAGATGGTGCATACATAAATAAGAACAGACCGCCACTACAATAAAAGATGCAATCAGAGAACAGAAATGAGTACCTGGCAATTAAAAATATGTTTGGCACTAAAAACAATTCAGTGGGCAGACTGAATAAGAGAATGGTTATGGTTAACAACCCTGTCAGTGGTCTGGTGATAAAGTCTATGGAATCTTGCAGACCTGAGCCAAAGGCAAAGAAATGGAATGTATGAGAAAGATATGAAGCAGTATGGATGTCTACCATTTCTTTCACTGGGGTTCCAGAGGCAGAAAATGGAGGTAATAAAAGGGAGGAAAATTTCAGTGATCTATTATAAGATAATTTCCCTGAGACGAAAGCTAAGGACCTCTCTTGGTCTGCTCCTATAAGAGCACTAACCCCCTTTATGAGGTCTCTGTTCTCATGACCTGATCACCTCCCAAAGGCCCCAGACCCAAATACCATCACACTGGAGGTGAGGATTTAACGTATGTATTTTGAGGGGACACAACATCCAGACCATAGCAATGGGACCACAGAGAATGGTGTGACTAATTTTGCTTTGGGCATCTGGGAATACTACAAAAAGGAGATGCTATTTCTGTTCCACTTGGAAGGATAAAGGGGAATTTTCCACTGAGCTAGGAGAGACTAGGCGTTTCAGGCAGAGGGGACAGCTTATAAGCAGAAGAAGAATGGTCTGAAATCACCAGGCAGGTTAGAGAAAGAGATTAATAGTCTAGCATGGTGAGAGTTTGAGATACACAGCAGGATGTGAATAAATATGAAGGGGGGGCAGAGCAAGATGGCGGAGGAGTAGGAGACCTGGATTTCGTCTCCTCTCAGGAATTCAGCTGGATAGGGATCAAACCATTCTGAACACCTACGAACTCAACAGGAGATCGAAGAAAAGAAGAGCAACAACTCTCTGAACAGAAAAGCGACCACTTTCTGGAAGGTAGGACGTGCGGAGAAGTGAATCCGAGGCGTTATTCGGGAGGATAGACGGCGGGGGAGGGGCCTCCGACGGCCGCTTCTGGCAAGTGATAGAGCCACGGAGCACAAAATCGGAACGTTTAGAAGTCGGCTCCGCTGAGGGACGTCACTCTGGTGGCGAAGTGGGGGGTGGAACCCTCGCGGGACAGTGTGGTCTCAGGACCCTCGGGGTCACAGAAAGACCGGGGGTGCCTGAGTGCGGCAGAGCTCCCAAGTATCGGAGCAGGGAAGCCGGCTGCAGAGACGGAGCCCAGGCGCGGGCTCTCAGCTCGGGGTTGCCATAAACCGTGATCCGCGGCACAGTAAGGCCACTGCTCCTCCAGCAGGGACCCAACAAGCGGCAGATCCGGGGAGACTCACCTTCTTCCCCCGGGAGGAGAGGTGCGGGAGCGCACCGCAGGGATCTGCTGGGTTTGGAGACTCCACAGGGGGTCGGGTGCCAGAGACAGAAACGCGCGGTCACAGGCCGGGTGAGCGCGGAGTGTGGCCGGAGACCGGGGAGACGGGAGTGACTGACGGCTTTTCTCTGGGGGCTCGCTGAGGAGCGGGACCCCGAGTTCTCGGCTCCTCCGGGGCGGAGACTGGGAGGCCGCCATTTTCACTGTCTGCCTCCAAAGCTGTACGGAAAGCTTGCAGGGAACAAAAGCTCCCGAGAGCAAACCCGAGCAGATTACTTAGCCCGGACCGGGCAAGGGCGGGGCAATTTTGCCTCCGGCAAAGACATTTGGGAACCACGGCAACAGGCCCCTCCCCCAGAAGATCAGTGAGAACAGCCAGCCAAGACCAAGTTTACCGATCAATGAGAACGGCAGAACTCCAGCGCTAGGGGAATACTGCACATAGAATTCATGGCTTTTTTACCATGATTCTTTAGTCTTTCAAAGTTAATTTTTTTTAAATTGTCTTTTTATTTGTTTTGAATTTTTCTTTTTCCCTTTTTCAACCAACATCTTATCATTCCCTTTTTTTAAAAATATTTTTATTTTTCATTTTTAGTTATATTCTATCCCTTCATAGTAGTTACCCTTATTTTTCATATATATATATAAGTTGTTCTCTCTTTAAAATTTTGAGATACATTTCCTCTAACAGATCAAAATATACCCTAAATCTCTAGCGTATGGCTTTGTTCTAGTCTCCTGCCTGATCACATTCTCTCACCTTTTTTTTTTTAAATCCTCTTCTTTCTTATTTCAACCAACTTCTTATCATCAATTCCTTTTATAAAATCTTTTATAATTTTCATCTTTACAGTCATATTCCATCCCTTCATCATATTAACCCTTGTTTTTGTACATATATAAGTTTTTCTTTCTTTAAAATTTTGGGAGGCACTTTCTTCTAACAGACCAAAATACACCCAAAATCTAGTGTGTGGCACTGATCTATGCACCAGCCTGATCATATTTGATCATATTCTGTTTCTATTTTGTTTTGTTTTGTTTTTGTTTGTTTTTATCTTTTTCTTTTCTTTTTTTCCTTTCTTTCTTTTTCTTTTTTCTCTCTTTCCCTTTCTTTTACCCAGGTTCAGGTCTTTTCTGATTTGTTTAGTGTATATTTTCTGGGGACGTTGTTACCCTGTTAGCAATTTGTTCTCTCATTCATCTTCTCTCCTTTGGACAAAATGACAAGATGGAAAAAAATCACCTCAACAAAAAGAACAAGAGGCAGTACCGACTGCCAGGGACCTAATCAATACGGACATTAGTAAGATGTCAGAACTAGAGTTCAGAATGATGATTTTAAAGATACTAGCTGTGCTTGAAAAAAACATGGAAGTTATTAGAGAAACCCTTTCTGGAGAAATAAAAGAACTAAAATCTAACCAAGTTGAAATAAAAAAGGCTATTAATAAGGTGCAATAAAAAATGGAGGCTCTAACTGCTAGGATAAATGAGGCAGAAGAGAAAATCAGTGATATAGAAGACCAATGATGGAAAATAAAGAAGCTGAGACAAAGAGAGATAAACAACTACTGGATCACAAGGGCAGAATTCGAGAGATAAGCGATACCATAAGACGAAACAACATTAGAATAATTGGGATCCCAGAAGAAGAAAGAGAGAGAGGGGCAGAAGGTATATTGGAGCAAATTATAGCAGAGAACTTCCCTAATTTGGGGAAGGAAACAGGCATCAAAATCCAGGAAGCACAGAGAACCCCTCTCAAAATTAATAAAAATAGATCAACACCCCAACATCTAATAGTAAAATTTATGAGTCTCAGAGACAAAGAGAAAATCCTGAAAGCAGCTCGGGAGAAGAGATCTGTAACCTAAAATGGTAGAAACATTAGATTGGCAACAGACTTATCCACAGAGACCTGGCAGGCCAGAAAGGACTGGCATGATATATTCAGAGCACTAAACGAGAAAAATATGCAGCCAAGAATACTATATCCAGCTAGGCTGTCATTGAAAATAGAAGGAGAGATAAAAAGCTTCCAGGACAAACAAAAACTAAAGGAATTTGCAAATACAAAACCAGCCCTACAAGAAATCTTGAAAGGGGTCCTCTAAGCAAAGAGAGAGCCTAAAAGCAACATAGACCAGAAAGGAACAGAGACAATATACAGTAACAGTCACCTTACAGGCAATACAATGGCACTAAATTCGTATCTTGCAATAGTTACCCTGAATGTAAATGGGCTAAATGCCCCAATCAAAAGACACAGGCTATCAGATTGGATAAAAAAACAAGACCCATCGATATGCTGTCTGCAAGAGACTCATTTTAGACCCAAAGACACACCCAGATTGAAAGTGAAGGGGTGGAAAACCATTTACCATGCTAATGGACACCAAAAGAAAGCTGGGGTGGCAATCCTTCTATCAGACAAATTAGATATTAAACCAAAGACTGTAATAAGAGGTGAGGAAGGACACTATATCCTACTTAAAGGGTCTATCCAACAAGAAGATCTAACAATTATAAATATGTATGCCCCTAACATGGGAGCAGCCAATTATATAAGGCAATTAATAACAAAAACAAAGAAACACATCGACAATACAATAATAGTGGGGGACTTTAACACCCCCCTCACTGAAATGGACAGGTCATCTAAGCAAAAGATCAATAAGGAAATAAAGACTTTAAATGGCACACTGGACCAAATGGACTTCACAGATATATTCAGAACATTCCATCCCAAAGCAACAGAACACACATTCTTCTCCAGTGCCCATGGAACATTCTCCAGAATAGATCACATTCTAGGTCACAAATCAGGTCTCAACCGGTACCAAAAGATTGGGATCATTCCCTGCATATTTTCAGACCAAAATACTTTGAAACAAGAACTCAATCACAAGAGGAAAGGCGGAAAGAACTCAAATACATGGAGGCTAAAGAGCGTCCTACTATAGAATGAATGGGTCAACCAGGAAATTGAAGAAGAATTAAAAAAACTCATGGAAACCAATGAAAATGAAAACACAACTGTTCAAAATCTTTGGGATGCAGCAAAGGCAGTCCTAAGAGGAAAGTATATAGCAATACAAGCCTTTCTCAAGAAACAAGAAAGGTCTCAAGTACACAACCTAACCCTACACCTAAAGGAGCTGGAGAAAGAACAGCAAATAAAGCCTAAACCCAGCAGGAGAAGAGAAATAATAAAAATCAGAGCAGAAATCAATGAAATAGAAACCAAAAGAACAGTAGAACAGATCAACGGAACTAGGAGCTGGTTCTTTGAAAGAATTAACAAGATTGATAAACCTGTGGCCAGACTTATCAAAAAGAAAAGAGAAATGACCCAAATCAACAAAATCATGAATGAAAGAGGAGAAATCACAACGAATACCAAAGAAATACAAACAATGATAAGAACATATTATGAGCAACTCTATGCCAGCAAATTAGATAATCTGGAAGAAATGGATGCATTCTAGAGATGTATCAACTACCAAAACTGAACCAGGAAGAAACAGAAAACCTGAACAGACATATAACCACTAAGGAAATTGAAGCAGTCATCAAAAATCTCCCAACAAACAAAAGGCCAGGGCCAGATGGCTTCCCAGGGGAATTCTACCAAACATTTAAAGAAGAATTAATACCTATTCTTCTGAAACTGTTCCAAAAAATAGAAATGGAAGGAAAACTTCCAAACTTGTTTTATGAGGCTACCATTACCTTGATCCCCAAACCGGAGAAAGACCCCATCAAAAAGGAGAATTACAGACCAATATCCCTGATGAACGTGGATGCAAAAATTCTCACCAAAATACTAGCCAATAGGATCCAACAGTACATTAAAAGGATTATTCACCACAACCAAGTGAGATTTATCCCTGGGCTGCAAGGCTGGTTCAACATCTGCAAATCAATCAATGTGATACAATACATTAATAAAAGAAAGAACAAGAACCATATAATCCTCTCAACAGATGCAGAAAAAGCATTTGACAAAGTACAGCATCCTTTCTTGATCAAAACTCTTCAGAGGATAGGGATAGAGGGTACATATCTCAATATCATAAAAGCCATCTATGAAAAACCCACAGCGAATATCATTCTCAATGAGGAAAAACTGAGAGCTTTCCCCCTAAGGTCAGGAATGTGGCAGGGATGTCCAATATCACCACTGCTATTCAACATAGTATTGGAAGTCCTAGCCACAGCAATCAGACAACAAAAAGAAATAAAAGGCATCCAAATCGGCAAAGAAGAAGTCGAACTCTCACTCTTTGCAGATGATATGATACTTTATGTGGAAAACCCAAAAGACTCCACCCCAAAACTGCTAGAACTCATAGAGGAATTCAGTAAAGTGGCAGGATATAAAATCAATGCACAGAAATCGGTAGCATTCCTATACGCCAACAAGAAGACAGAAGAAAGAGAAATTAAGGAGTCGATCCCATTTACAATTGCACCCAAAACCATAAGATACCCAGGAATAAATCTAACCAGAGAGGCAAAGAATCTGTACTCAGAAAACTATAAAATACTCATGAAAGAAATGGAGGAAGACACAAAGAAATGGAAAAACGTTCCATGCTCATGGATTGGAAGAACAAATATTGTGAAGATGTCAATCCTACCTAGAGCAATCTACACATTCAATGCAATCCCCATCAAAATACCATCCACTTTTTTCAAAGAAATGGAACAAACAATCCTAAAATTTGTATGGAACCAGAAAAGACCTCGCATAGCCAGAGGAATGTTGAAAAAGAAAAGCAAAGCTGGCAGCATCACAATTCTGGACTTCCAGCTCTATTACAAAGCTGTCATCATCAAGACAGAATGGTACTGGCACAAAAACAGACACATTGATCAATGGAACGGAATAGAGAGCCCAGAAATGGACCCTCAACTCCATGGTCAACTAATCTTCGACAAAGCAGGAAAGAATGTCCAATGGAAAAGAGACAGTCTTTTCAACAAATGGTGTTGGGAAAATTGGACAGCCACATGCAGAAGCATGAAACTGGACCATTTCCTGAGACCACACACAAAAATAGACTCCAAATGGTTGAAAGACCTCAATGTGAGACAGGAGTCCATCAAAATCCTAAAGGAGAACACAGGCAGCAACCTCTTCGACCTCAGCCGCAGCAACTTCTTCCTAGAAACATCGCCAAAGGCAAGGGAAGCAAGGGCAAAAATGAACTATTGGGACTTCATCAAGATAAAAAGCTTTTGCACAGCAAAAGAAACAGTCAATAAAACCAAAAGACAACCGACAGAATGGGAGAAGATATTTGCAAATGACATATCAGATAAAGGGCTAGTATCCTAAATCTATAAAGAACTTCTTAAACTCAACACCCAAAGAACAAATGATCCAATCAAGAAATGGGCAGAAGACATGAACAGACATTATTCCAAGGAAGACATCCAAATGGCCAACAGACACATGAAAAAGTTCTCAACATCGCTCGGCATCAGGGAAATCCAAATGAAAAGCTCAATGAGATATCACCTCACACCAGTCAGAATGGCTAAAATTAACAAGTCAGGAAAGGACAGATGTTGATGGGGATGCGGAGAAAGGGGAATCCTCCTACACTGTTGGTGGGAATGCAAGCTGGTGCAACCACTCTGGAAAACAGTATGGAGGTTCTTCAAAAAGTTGAAAATAGAGCTACCATACGATCCAGCAATTGCACTACTGGGTATTTACCCCAAAGATACAAATGTAGGGATCCGAAGGGGTACGTGCACCCTGATGTTTATAGCAGCATGTGCACAATAGCCAAACTGTGGAAAGAGCCAAGATGTCCATCGACAGATGAATGGATAAAGAAGATGTGGTATATATATATAATGGAATATTATGCAGCCATCAAAAGGAATGAAATCTTGCCATTTGCAACGACATGGATGGAACTGGAGAGTGTTATGCTGAGTGAAATAAGTCAATCAGAGAAAGACATGTATCATATGACCTCACTGATATGAGGAATTCTTAATCTCAGGAAA